>NW_028152056.1:107500-198773 GCF_964638095.1 Poromitra crassiceps
AATTTAAAATGAGTTATTCCTCTAAACCTGACTTCAAATGCCCCAAATGTTTCCACGCAAGCGCCGTTCGGCCCCCAACCCTCAGCAAAATCTGGCCCTCTGGTGGCGAGGAAATCTTTTTGTGGTCCTCTCTATCATCAAAGTTCCTGGGTTACGGCATGACAATATTTCTTCGGCCCTCAGCAACAATCTGGGTTTCTCATGTGGTCCCCCATGAAAAAGAATTGCCCTGATCTAGCCTGTTAAATTAGTTCTCAAAGTGAACCAGATTCATGCATTTTAGTTTAAAATGTACACATTTTTCTTAGAGGGGGCATGGCCCCCCGACCCCCCAAGAGGGTCCAAGCAAGGTCTACCCACCACAATCTCTTCAAATCCTGTGGGAAACATACAGTTATTAGTATTTTCTTTATTCTTAAAAATATACATTGCCTGTTTGTGTTTTGCAATATGGATAATGTTTTATTTATAATTAAATTGAGCATTGGGCCTTTATAAGGATGTTTATTTGTATTATTTCAATTGTCACACTCATCGATACATATTGGAGGTTTGTTTATTAATTGGGAAAAGGACCACTGGAACAAACGCCGCGAACATGAGCCGGCTACTTTTTCAAACTCAAAAGTTTGGGGAACTCTCTGATTTAAAATGAGATATTCATCTAAATTGGGCTTCAAATGGCCAAAATTTTCCGCCTCCGCCCTTCGGACGGTGGCATCCGTGGGCCCGATGTGATATCCTTTCATGGGGCCCGAAATCCCTGGCTACGGCCCTGCGGCCACTGACAAGTGTTCTGAATACACACCTGTGCCTGACGACTAATGTTAGACACACTGGATGTTGTTGAGCAGCTAACATTAGCTGTAGTTTGATAAAGGAAGCACAGATTGAAACCATAGCAGCATATTCAGATAGCTGCTAAATTATAAATGGTCTACCAGACAGCATGCATAACGATAGCCAGATAGTCAATGGACTTTTTGAAGATTGCGAGCGGCTATCCGCTTTCACGACTGTTGTCATATACACTGTAACGTTGATGTTAATGCTAACATCGCTACCGCTAGCCATCAACAGTAAAATGCTAACTAGCCATCTCATTCATGCCAGCCAGCTAATGCTAGCTAGCACTATTGTCTGCTGCAACTGTAGCCCTGTCTCCCGTGTACAAAACCATCGTCTGACACATTTTATTTCCATCTGTTTATGTGACCGTTGGCAGCCAGCTAGGTTGGCTTGTGGCTCTGAGCCAAGCCCGTCTGAGCTGAGAGCCTTTCCGCTCTCCCTATGACGAGTAGATCACATGCTTTTTCAAAGGACACCATTGGTTCCGCGGCGAGGTGATGCCTTCACGTGCACCTCAAAAAGACATCCACAGCATTAAAAATTTGACATTGAAGAATCGATTCTTGGGAGTTTGGAATCGATCCAGGAATCGTGGCATTGAGAATCGCAATCCTTTCAAGAATCAATTTTTTGGAGCACCCCTAGTGATGACCCCCGTTACAGGGGCACATAGACTCTATTGCCTCCTGTAACAGAAAGAGTAGAGAAATAAGGATATAGGCCTAACTTTTTCAACTTGTTTCAATGAAAGCCGTTTAGTATTTTTGCTTACTTTTAGAAATAAAATAAGTTTGGATACGAGTTATTGAATATTGGTCTGTCATGCAACATAGACGAACTATGATAAGGTATTTCCCAACATTTGATTAAAAAAATTGCCCTGGAATTTATCCAAAATGCCCCCAAAACATATTCCATGGAAAAAGGGGTGGGGGGTGGGGGAGTGAATTTCCTACCCTGCTCTGGAGCATAAGAAGAAGATTGTGGAAGAGACTGGCTTGACCTAACCCCAAACCTAACCCCTAACCAACCATCAGGGGGGCTATTGCCTAACCCCGACCTCGTCAACCTCGTGCCTAGTTTCGCTGCCGCCACGTGGCTGCAGTGCTATTGGAAAATAGTTTCCAATAATCCAACTTGCCATTTTCAGCGTGTAGCAACGAGCTAGCGTGTAGGTTTCTGCTGTTAGCTTGCTAGCTCATTAGCGTTGTTGTTTTCACTATTTACAGCTACACATAAGGAGGAGGGAGCGGAAGCCGCTCTGATTGACATGGTCGGAGGCAATGACAAAGCTTGTAATAAGCCGGGAGCGGACATCTGGCACCGACTGAAACAGTCGCTCCAATGGGAGAGCAGAGTAGAGCAGGGGAGGGCTTATCCCAGTAGCCTGTTTCCATGCAGCCAGACTCCTCTCACGGAAGGGAGAGGAGGCTGGCCAGCGAGACTACCTCGTGCCTAACCCTACAACATTCACTGCCAACCTCGTCAGCCAACCACGTCAGCCCCGACCAAAGTAAGAGAGTTACCCCGGGTGTGAAAAAAGTTCCTGAGCAAATGTTCTACTGTTTGAGGACTTGACTGTGAGAATGTGTTGTGCTGGAGCAGCCAGAGAGTTCTACTGTTTGAGGACTTGACTGTGAGAATGTGTTGTGCTGGAGCAGCCAGAGAGTTCTACTGTTTAAGGACTTGACTGTGAGAATGTGTTGTGCTGGAGCAGCCAGAGAGTTCTACTGTTTGAGGACTTGACTGTGAGAATGTGTTGTGCTGGAGCAGCCAGAGATTTCTACTGTTTGAGGACTTGACTGTGAGAATGTGTTGTGCTGGAGCAGCCAGAGAGTTCTACTGTTTGAGGACTTGACTGTGAGAATGTGTTGTGCTGGAGCAGCCAGAGAGTTCTACTGTTTGAGGACTTGACTGTGAGAATGTGTTGTGCTGGAGCAGCCAGAGAGTTCTACTGTTTGAGGACTTGGCTGTGAGAATGTGTTGTGCTGGAGCAGCCAGAGAGTTCTACTGTTTGAGGACTTCTGAGGCAGCCACACCCTGTTGGCTTTTGCTGCTTTCTCCATTTACCAATGTACCAAGTAAAGAAAGGAAAAAGATATTTAACAGTTCACAGAAATAAATGAAGTGAAAACTGGGAAGCACCCTCTGTTCTGACCATGCTGGGGAAACATGTAGTATTGAGTGTTTGTAACAAAGTAGTCCTGTAGATATGGCATCAAAACACATTTACTAATTGCATTATTAACAAGTCCTGTGTATTTTTTTCCACTAGGCTTTCACACTGAAAATGAGCAGCGCTGACTACGGCTCCCTAGATTGTCCAATATTGGTGGCTGACCAGTCCTGAACACCTTCAGAGGTATGTGAGCTAAAATAAAAATTGGGGGGCCAGGGTTGGGGGAGGGGCCAGGGGTGTGACGCTGAGGGCTGTCGCGGGTGGAGGTGTGCTACCAGTAGGGGAGTCTCATGGCCAGGGGCGGGAAACGGTGGGAGGGGACAGTGTGCAACAGTGACGCTGTCGCTAACCCTGGGGTGCTCCCCCGGAGTGGTGGGGATGTGGATCATCTTGACTACTGGACCCCCAGAGAAAGCAAGTGTGCCCCCCCACAAGTCTATCATGCAGTGATTTAATGTCAAAAAGTCCTGCCCCAAGATACAGACTTGACCCCTGCACCGGAGCTGTATATTTTTTGCAGTGTGCTCGTTGTTCACTTTTTCCACTTGTTTTCCTGTAACCTGAGAGAGAGAGAGAGAGAGAGAGAGAGAGGCCGCTTTCACACCGGCCTTGAAAGCCGTAAAATGCACGGAAAATGAGATCCGCGCCTCCGATGTGAAAGTTGTGAATGCGGGTTGGTGGGTAATCGCCTTTCGTTCCGCCAGTGGACCTAGTCACAGCGCCGGGTTACCCTGCAACCCACCTCCACCTGAAAGCGTAGGAGCGGCAAGCTGGAATGGTGCGAATGTTCACCTCATTCATAAAAAAAAATACAGGGGAAATCACCTCATCCAGCAAGAAAGGCATACGTGAAAGTAAAAAAAGGCGGCCATTTTGTATTCGCTCCCAAGCACGTTTGACCTGGTCCCTGCTGATTGCAGCTGAACGCTGCATGGAGAAATATCACTAAATCACCTGCGTAAAAAGGTTATCATGAACCAGTGTTTCCCCCCTGTGGGGCGCAGTGGCATTACAGGTGTAGCCTGGTAAACCAGCCCGTCATGTGAACTCACATTTCATTTGGTTCTGCGTGACGTCCCTTAAGCCTGGGAGGGTGTTTAAGCTGCAGAGCGGAAGAGCCAATAAGTCATGTGATTGACAGCGCAAGTTGGCCAATCAGGAACGCTACTAGCACTGCACTAACAAAACAATAATGGCCGCCTCCTTGCCTGATCGTCTCAAGGAGTAATGTCAGCGTTTGTCTAGTTTAAACAGCCATAAAGTGCAGTTATTGCAGAAATAGACTCAATAACAACAATTAAACAAGTACAGGAGTATCGCCGCAACCGCAGAGTTTCTCGGCGGAAAATATCTTTTTACCATTCTCCCGAGTGGATTTGGGTTTGACTGGATCCGACGCTGATTGGCTGAAGGAGTTGTCTGCCAAGGCAACTATGCCCGCCCATGCTCCCGCCCCTGTAAGGACTGGGTGAAGAGTTGGGGCCAGACCGTCACGCAGAACCAAATGAAATGTGAGTTCACGTGACGGGCTGGTTTACCAGGCTATTACAGGTGGGGCGCAGGGGGAAATGCAGAAATGCAGCGCGGAACCAATGTTTTGACCATTTTGACATCAGACTTCTTTCCCGGCAAGCAATAAATGAACCCCGCTTCTGTAGTGACTTCGCATTGATTCCATGGATGGTTAATTTATATTGCCAAATATTTGAACGTGTTTTGTTTAGTTTTGCACAGGTTGCACTTTATTGTTATTATTTTGAAAATTTGTGCAGTGCAAAACAGGTTCATTGCAGCCACTAATACAGTGATAATAAGACTTAATGCAAATTTGTCTTGCCAAATATTTGTTATTTTTTGCACAGATAGAACTTTATTGATATTGTTATAACAAAGTGATTGCACACTTGATGTTATTTCAATAAAAGTTCAACTTGTTACACTTTTGTTGGGGCGGTGGGGCATGAACATTTGTCCTCCTCCAAAGTGAGGCATGACAAAAAAAGTTTAAGAAGTCTTGTGCATATTGGCATGCATCTCATCTTAGAGATTTTGTCTGAACAAGTCATCAATTTAATTGTGTGTTATGCAGTGTTTACATCAAATTGGCTTTTTTTTTTGTTATATTTTCATAATCTAAGATTTTGTCCTTAACTCATTGAGTGCCAATGACGACAGCTGTCGTCAATTCAAATACTGACGTAGAGTGCCAAAGACAACGATTGTCGTCAATTGCGTTTTTTGACGGGGGGGAGGGGGGGGGTCCATCGAAGCCAGATCTATGTCCTGTAACATTTTGGGACATGTTGAATGTCTATAACCTATTTTACCGAGCCATTAGGTGGCGACAGTGCTCTCCAGATGACAGAAATGTCAGGAATACAGCCTGAAATAGCCGTGATCAAAGAGGAACCGCGCTCATGCTGCAGCCCAGAGCCATCATGTAGATGGCTCTGGGCTGCTTGCCAACAGCAATCAATCCGCGCACACAACTGAGCTCCTCTGCCTGTCTGTCTGTCTGCAGTTTCTCCACACATTACCCACCAGAAAGGCAGCACCCGACGCCGAGGGGGCCAAACCTTTAGCGGCAGGCCCGCTTGGCATTTCCTTGTTGCGGCTGTGAGCTGCCCAGGAGCCGCGCGGCGCAAAAACGGAGAGAGGGTCCTGACTGGGTGCGTGTGGGGAGGAGTTTGCAGCTGACTCGGGGAGAGGGGGGGAGAGGGGGGTGGGGCACGCATGCACCACAGAACTAAACCAGGTCACATCATCAGAAAATATTAGCTAGAGTCAGTGAATGTGCTTGAAATGCTGCATTTCACAAAAGGGTGAATATCTCAGCTTCCTGATAGAAATGCATATTTTTGCTGTTTTTTACCTATCTTCTCCGGCTCATAACTAAAGAACGGAAAATGGTATCAATAAACTTTTTTTTGCTGATGATACAATAGAGTCTCCTTGTTCTTTTTGGGTGTTCGGTGTTTACATAGTAATATCACACAATATTCTGTGGGCCTCGAGAAATCACTGAAAACGCTCTGAAACTCTGGCACTGGGAGCGTCCGTTCTCCAAAAGTGGCTGGCACTCAATGAGTTAATATGTGTTTACAGACAGACGGCGATACAGCTACTACCATGGAGGACTCACAACCTCTGCTGCCTAAGACACAGATCAGTGATGTAACTGGTCCCAACAAGCCTCTGCCACAGGTACATTCATGTTTATCCCTTCAGATTGTATTCTAGAGTGTCATGCTTAATGGTAGTCGAATATTTCAGACAAATGTTAACCTTCAGAGGGATTTTCTTCTTGGTTAATTCACACGTGGTGACGTGGGCCACTTTTATGGCTTTTGAAGTTTACTGAACAGTGTGAAATGTTTACTGAACATGTGAAATGTTTACTGAACAACAGTGTGAAATGTTTACTGAACAGTGTGAAATGTTGAGTGAACAGTGTGAAATGTTGACTGAACAGTGTGAAATGTTTACTGAACAGTGTGAAATGTTTACTGAACAGTGTGAACTGTTTACTGAACAGTGTTAAATGTTTACTGAACAGTGTTAAATGTTTACTGAACAGTGTTAAAAAAAACATTGATGTTTCAAAGTCATAAAAGTGGCCCACGTGTGTGAAAATTGTATTGCTGAACACAAATGACCACGCCCATAAACTTTTGTTTTGTTTGTTTGTTACTGAACAGTGTGAAATGTTTACTGAACAGTGTTAAATGTTTACTGAACAGTGTGAAATGTTTACTGAACAGTGTTAAATGTTTACTGAACAACAGTGTTAAATGTTTACTGAACAACAGTGTGAAATGTTTACTGAACAACAGTGTGAAATGTTTACTGAACAACAGTGTGAAATGTTTACTGAACAGTGTGAAATGTTTACTGAACAGTGTTAAAAAAAACATTGATGTTTCAAAGTCATAAAAGTGGCCCACGTGTGTGAAAATTGTATTGCTGAACACAAATGACCACGCCCATAAACTTTTGTTAGCCACAGACCTTATTTGATGCATTTAGGCCAGGCATGTCTGAAGTCCGGCCCTGGGGCCAATTGTGGCCCGCGGACAGATTTAAAGTGGCCCTCGGCTTGTCTCTCAAAATATGCTATATGTGGCCCTCTACACAGTATTGGTTAATCAAGCAAGTTCAATTTGCATTTTTTCCCTTCACCTAACGATGACAGCACCATCATACAGTTTGTACAGGAACCAAGTAGGAACAGCACATGCAGAACTGTTTTCAGATGGTAAACAAAATATTTAGAGTACATTTGTATGTGATTTTTGATTAAAAAAAATTATAACCCATATGATGCAAGAACACCTGGCCCCCCGACATTTTCACATGATCTAATCTGGCCCCCATTCAAAAAAGTTTGGGCACCCCTGATTTAGGCTAAGTGAAATCCCCATTCTAAAACCCCATACATTTCCTCCTTCAGAGATGGGAAGTAACAAAGTACAAATACTTTGTTACTGTACTTAAGTAGATTTTTCGGGTATCTGTACTTTACTTAGTATTTATTTTTCTGACGACTTTTTACTTTTACTCCCTACATTTTAACACAAGTATCTGTACTTTCTACTCCTTACATTTCCAAAACAAGCTCATTACTTTAGTTTTAATGCATGACAACAATGATTAAACCGAGAAGAAACGGGGTAGAATTAATAGAGATAGTTCATTCCCCTAAATGTCAGCTTGTGATTGGCTCTCTGTAGAGCAGCTCACCAGGCTCTGCAGTCTGCTGGGTAACTTTCGGTTCAGCCCTCGACTTACTCTGAGTCTGCTAACTTGAATGGGCTAAAATAATGTAATCATGCGGCACTTCTAGACTTTCTAAATGTTATTGGACCAAATGGATCAAATTCTGATAGTGAAATGAGTCATTTCGCAGGGGCTGTGTTGTGATTGCGATGCTCAAAAGCATGTATCCAGCTCAGCTCAGCTCAGCTGACTCCAGACCAGTAGTCATACTCGCACCCGCTGAACTGATACGCAGAGCCCGGTCAGCTCTCCAGAATGACAGAAAAAGTTTAAGAAGTCTTGTGCATATTGGCATGCATCTCATTTTAGAGATTTTGTCTGAACAAGTCATCAACTTAATTGTGTGTTATGCAGTGTTTACATCAAATTGGCTTTTTTTTGTTATATTTTCATAATCTAAGATTTTGTCCTTAACACGTTCACTGCCGTTGACGAGATATCTCGTCTTAAAAAATCCAACGGTTGACTGCCGTTGACGAGATATCTCGTCTTAAAAAAAAAAAAAAAAAAATTGACGGTGGGACGTTGATCTAACCCTTTTACATCTCCTATTATAATATGGGAGCCACCGAACGTGTACAATCCATTCCACCGACCCACTACGTGGCGACAGTGCTCTCCAGACTATTGAAAGCCAAGCAAAGACAGCAGCATGAGGAAGCCATTCTCATGAAAATGGATGGGGCGAAAACGCTTTCGCTTTCGCGCTGGGTGCTGGCGGTGGGGGATTGCAAATTTGCATAATAGATTATGGGTGCGACATACTTTGAAACACGCAGCATAAATAAGACCAGAATCGCAAAAGCTTCATCAAAGCTAGCCGAAACCCCAAGAAACGAGCGAGCCCATCCAGACTCAGAGCGGCCGCCAGCAGACAGGCAGGCAGCAGCAGCAGCAGCAGCAACCCACTTGTGACACGCCCGCTGCATGCAGAGCCACGGAGGGAGGAGAAGAACACACACGGAGGGAGGAGTTTGAAGGAGAGGGGAGTTTCCTGCTGTTATGGAGGAAATTACTGTTCAAAACTATTGTTTAGATGTCTGACGTCTTACTGATGCCAAAAATAAATTTAAAGTGACTGTTCTATCGAATTTCACAAAAAGCCATTTATCTCAGCTTAAATTTTCAGACGCTGAAACCATGCTGTATTCAAATGCTAATGCCTACATAACTACTAACTCTACAAACTAACTATTTTAGACAGAGAAAGCACACATTCGATTAGTTATTTTGAGATATTTTGTGTTCACAAAATCCTAACACAAAATAATCCTCGGCTGTTGAAAGATGAGCCAGAATCCTCAAAAAAACCCTCTGGCAGAAGCTACCTACAGTAAAAAAAAAAACGGCTGGCAGTGAATGTGTTAATATGTGTTTACAGACAGACGGCGATACAGCTACTACCATGGAGGACTCACAACCTCTGCTGCCTAAGACACAGATCAGTGATGTAACTGGTCCCAACAAGCCTCTGCCACAGGTACATTCATGTTTATCCCTTCAGATTGTATTCTAGAGTGTCATGCTTAATGGTAGTCGAATATTTCAGACAAATGTTAACCATCAGAGGGATTTTCTTCTTGGTTAATTCACACATGTGGGCCACTTTTATGGCTTTTGAAGTTTACTGAACAGTGTGAAATGTTTCCTGAACAGTGTGAAATGTTTACTGAACAGTGTTAAATGTTTACTGAACAGTGTTAAAAAAACACATTGATGTTTCAAAGTCATAAAAGTGGCCCACGTGTGTAAAAATTATATTGCTGAACACAAATGACCACGCCCATAAACTTTTGTTAGCCACAGACCTTATTTGATGCATTTAGGCCAGGCATGTCTGAAGTCCGGCCCTGGGGCCAATTGTGGCCCGCAGACAGATTTAAAGTAGCCCTCGGCTTGTCTCTCAAAATATACTATATGTGGTCCTCTACACAGTATTGGTTAATCAAGCAAGTTCAATTTGCATTGTTTCCCTTCACCTATGACAGCACCATCATACAGTTTGTACAGGAACCAAGTAGGAACAGCACATGCAGAACTAATGTTTTCAGATTGTAAACAAAATATTTAGAGTACATTTGTATGTGATTTTTGATTAAAAAAAAATATAACCCATATGATGCAAGAACACCTGGCCCCCCGACATTTTCACATGATCTAATCTGGCCCCCATTCAAAAAAGTTTGGGCACCCCTGATTTAGGCTAAGTGAAATCCCCATTCTAAAACCCCATACATTTCCTCCTTCAGAGATGGGAAGTAACAAAGTACAAATACTTTGTTACTGTACTTAAGTAGATTTTTCGGGTATCTGTACTTTACTTAGTATTTATTTTTCTGACGACTTTTTACTTTTACTCCCTACATTTTAACACAAGTATCTGTACTTTCTACTCCTTACATTTCCAAAACAAGCTCATTACTTTAGTTTTAATGCATGACAACAATGATTAAACCGAGAAGAAACGGGGTAGAATTAATAGAGATAGTTCATTCCCCTAAATGTCAGCTTGTGATTGGCTCTCTGTAGAGCAGCTCACCAGGCTCTGCAGTCTGCTGGGTAACTTTCGGTTCAGCCCTCGACTTACTCTGAGTCTGCTAACTTGAATGGGCTAAAATAATGTAATCATGCGGCACTTCTAGACTTTCTAAATGTTATTGGACCAAATGGATCAAATTCTGATAGTGAAATGAGTCATTTCGCGGGGGCTGTGTTGTGATTGCGATGCTTAAAAGCATGTATCCAGCTCAGCTCAGCTCAGCTGACTCCAGACCAGTAGTCATACTCGCACCCGCTGAACCGATACGCAGAGCCCGGTCAGCTGACTCCAGACCAGCAGTTATACTCGCTGAACGTGGACTGTTGTTTTAAACTATGTTGTCATTTAGCAGATCATCTCAGAAAGGCAGCGGCTGCAACTTGCAGGCATTTTTAAAATGTCATTATTAAATAATTACCTTTGCTAGAGGAACGTTAAGTGAATAGCCTACTTTCTAACGTGAGGGAAGCACACAAAAACAGGACAAGCAGAGGGTTATAATTCTTGCACAAAGGATAGTTACATCTTGTCTTGTGTTTTTGAATCTCAGTGTATGTGCTCCAGAGGCTTCAATAAAGTAGGAGACACCTTGTATCCAACAGTTAAACATTTGTGATTAACTATTTGCATATTCATATATCCTGGAAATATTAATGATGTCATTTTAAGGATTTTAATGGGATAATTTGACCGGTTTTGTGGAAAAACCACAGCACACATTATTAATCAAAGTAGAGTTTTAAGATGTATAAAAACATGTTTGTAGGGGATATTTTGAGTTTAATAGTCTTCAAATTATATTATTAATATGACATGAGGTTCGGTTAGCTTTGCACAGAAACATCCGGTAAAAATACTTTTTACTTTTACTCTTTGAGTACATTTCATAGCCTGTACTTTTTTTTACTTTTACTTGAGTAAATACTTGAATCAGTACTTCTACTTTTACCAGTCGTTTTTTACACAAGTAACTGTACTTCTACTTAAAGGGGGACTTACCCCCCCAGATATGGGACAAAACGGCATGCTGCTTGATTTGAAAAAACCTATGGGAAAAACCAAGAAATGAAGGCGAAGCACATCTCTTCTTGTCTCACTATACTCTTTGGCTGTGCTCAGACAGGAAACTTCTGACATTTTTTACAGGAAAACGACGCCATGACAGTTTGCAGACTGCGGCCCAGCTGCAGCTACTCCGCTCTGCGGCCCGCAGTACAAACACAACATTCTCCCCCTCCCTCCTCCTCTCTCTCTCCTCTCTGCACAATCGAAGTGGTTGAGTGGTTCTCAATGTGAGGTCCTTGAGAGGATTCCAGGATTCTCCTTTATCTCTCAACCTAATATATATATAATTCTGGACAAAATCATATCTAGGCTACAAAAAAAACAAAAAAAACATCAGATCTGAGAGACCAAATCTCATCATATGGGGGTCCATTGCCCCAATGTGAACTAAATTAGGGGTCCTTAATATGAAAAAGGTTGGGAATGATTTACAGCAACACAATGCCATTTCCTTCCTTTTATTTCTATTTATGATTATAGTGGCTTTTAGGCTTGGAGTTGGGATGAGCCGGGAAAGGGTACAGGGGGAGTAGGGGAGTTACTATCTTGGAATCCCATAGTCTTTGGTTCATCGTGACGTCAGGTTGTACCACATTTTGGGCATTTTTGAGGGCAAAAAAAGCAGGTTTGAGGCACTTATGCGGCTGCAAATGATACAAATGGTACAATGGTAACAGTTTGGTCTCAAATGTGGAAATTTTGACCAGAAATCTTCAAACACCACCCCAAAAGTCATATTGGTTAAAAGCTGAAAAAAGCGTTTTGGGGGTTAGTTACACTTTAAGTACAGAATGTGGGTACTTTTTAGGGATGCACGATAGGGATGTCCCGATAACACTTTTTTGCTGACCACGAGTACTGACATTTGGGTACTTGCCGATACCGAATACCGATACCGATACCGATAGTAATTAATAATGCCATAACAACGACTTTATTTTTTTAATTTATTTTTTCATCAGATGTTCCTCACTTTCTGGGTATAACAAATTAAATGTGCCAGTTATGCCATTGCTGACATTCATTTCCCTGAACAAACATGGCACCACTGCCACACATTTCACTTCAACTTTCACATTCAGTGCATTTCAGTAACACACAACATAGAACTGTAGCAGAACAACTGCAACAATAGTAGTTAGTGCTGTCTGTGAGGCCTACGCCTCAGAGAAGTCAGAAGTAGGTTATTTTTGTGCAAAAAATAAATAATAATATTAAAATAATAAAATATTAGCACCACCAAACAGGGGGATTAATCTCAGCTCTATTCAGTCAGCAGCATGTATTTCACATACTGGATAGAAGAGGCTAGGTAACTGAGATAGCCTTTTCAATTATCCAGAGTAGACTCCAGAGGACACACTAGGCTATATATGTACCAGTGTTGATAATAAAATAAAATAAAACACATATTTCCTGAACAATCATGCATGGCACTGCTACACATTTCAAAGTAACCTGTAACACATTCAGTGGATTTGAGTATCACACAACCTGAATATACTATAACTAGCAGAACAACTGAAATGTATCTTTAGTGTATGTTAGTGGCAGTGCTATCTGTGAGGAGTAGAGGACTAAGCCTTTTTTGGAAAAGTGGGGGGCAGATTCTTTTTGATAAAGAGAAGCATCTCAGCATGCTCAGCTGTGATCCTGTTTCTGGTTTCATCTACAATGTGTGACAGTGAGCTAAAAAGCCTTTCACTATCCACACTGCTGCATGGTGCTGAGAGATATCTGCGAGACATTTGGGCCAGAGTGGGAAACCGCACTTTGTTAACTCCCCAGTACTGCAGTGGTTTATCATCTGGGGCAGCTAGGGTCTCTCCAAGGTATGTGTCTAACTAACTGAATGGCCTCACCTACTGGTGCTGCGCTCAGTGCTGCTGATGCTTGCTCACTTGCTATCTCATCAAACACAATGTCCAGACTGCTCCTACTGGCCTGGGCCTTGCGTTGCTTTCTGGCAGGTGGTTTCCCCAGATCCTCCTGGACATCTGCTTCTCCTGCAGACAGCTTCCGCAGCTCCACCCTCACCATCTCTTTGGCTTCTGCAGCAGTGTTGACGTTTGAGAAGAAACAATCTTTGTATCTAACACAGAGAAAAATAAATATTTTAGCTGGTAACAGACAAGCTAGTCTCAAGTTGTCAGAAGGAATGTCAGCAATCAGCATATTGCCTTCAAATCATTTAACAAAGCAAATTGATAATGCTTTTATTTTTTATGGCCAACTTTAATCAATTTGCTTTAAGTGATTTGAAGGCAAGTAATTATCACTTGCTTTCTCTCTCTCTTTCTCTCTCACACTCTCTCTCTCTCACACACACACACACACACACACACACACACACACACACACACACACACACACAGACACACACATTACCTCGGATCGAGCACAGTTGCGATGCTGTAGAGTGGGTTTGTTTCAGTGTCAGAGAAACGTCTCGTCACGGCTGCAGCCAGAGTTGCTTTCATTGTTTTGATGCCTTGGTCCTCTTCTGTTTCTGTGGTCAAAAGTGGGCGAAGCACAGTCACATCAGGTATCACATCTGAGGCCAGGGCATCAGCTTTGCTCACTCTATTGGTTAACTCCTCAAACGGGGACAGGACAGTCAGAGACTTTTCCAGGATGGCCCACTGATTTGCGCTGAGGTTGTCGGGTAGCTCATATTCGGATCCATATACCCCCAGAGCCCGCTTCTGCTCGGTGAGACACTTTATCATGTAATACGTGCTATTCCAGCGGGTCTGCACGTCTTGCTGGAGTCTGGCTGGCGACTGAAGAAGCTGGATCTGGCTAATGGCGAATGTTTAAAATGACCCACTATTCTGCGTCCGACTGCCACCGCGTCTGCTACACTCCTCTGAGCCAAGAGCCCCTTGTTAACAGCCAGCTGGAAGGTGTGGGCTACACACGACAGGCTGGGCAGTCCAGCATCCTTCATGGCTTTAATCGTGTTTTTTGCACTGTCCCGGACCACAACGTGTACAGAACTTTTCGGTATCCCCCACGTCTGAAGCATATCATCAAACACGTCTGCGATAGCTTGGGCAGTATGTGAACCCCGAAACTGCTTCGCTTGTAGAATGACATTTTGTGGGGTGAAATCCTCGTCAATCCACTATGCAGTTAAACTGATGAGAGACATTGGGCTTACGCTGCTGCTCCAAATATCGGTGGTGAAGCTGAAAGCCGATATGCCCTGCAAGAAGGTGTTGATGTGCTCTTTCACGAAGTCGTGTAGCTTTGGTAACTCCGTGTCTGTGATGCAATGACGGCTGGGAATATCGTACCTCGGCTCCAGTACACAGAGAAGACGGCGAAATCCCGTATTTTCCACAACGGACAAGGGTCGGTCGTCAAGAGCGATGTACTTGGTAAGTGCATCAGTTATTTTCACTGCCCGTGGGTTTTCTCTTGCCATCTTCTCTCGCTTCTCCAGCGTTTGCTCAAGAGTTGGTTGTTTTGTGCTGGTGCTAGCATTAGCAAACTTCTTGTGCTCAGCCTGATGTTTGCTCTTCAGGTGTTTGATCAAATTACTTGTGTTAAATGAGCTGTTCTTCGCGCCTCCTCTTGACACTTTAGCAGAGCAGTCTGCTTTGCTGTATCACAAAATGCAGTATCGCAAATCTTAAAATATGTCCAAACTGCTGACATGTTGCTCCACTGCACACCGCGCCCACCTATCTAGATTGTACGGCTGCGGCACGTTGCCGTAAAGTGGTATCGGGCAGCTGTCGCAAGCAATATCGGGCAAGTACGAGTACAGCAGAATAGGCCAGTATCGGCTCATCGGTATCGGGCCATCTCTAATGCACAATATGGATTTTTAGAGCCGATACAATAAATGATATATATGCTTCTCTTGGCTGATAACCGATACGATAAACCGATAATTATTTAACATTTCTGTATTAAAAAAAGTAAGTTCTTCACCTGTATTTTATGCACACCTGGGGTTAAAAAAAGAAGAAAGAAAGGGCAGATGTAGTGAGCAAAGATGGATGATTTAATATTCCATAGCTCTGACCTAAGCAAATCTGACATCACTATTGTGAACACAAACAACACTTCTGATATCTCTCTTCCTTCTCTCCCCTCTCTCCCGATGAAGTGCTTAAACTCATGTTGTGCTCGCAGGAGCTGGTTTGGTTATGAAATATGATTATTAATAATTATGAATTATTAATATTCATAGATTTATTAGATTTGACAGAAAATATTGTATTCTCTGTAAGATTCGGGGCACCACTGTAGTTAAGGCTACAGACCTGTCTAAAAGTCAGTTATGACTAGTTTAGACACCAAACCAAATTGTCATATCAGTCTCATAATGATATAATGTACATTGTACAGTTGATTGAAGGGTCAAAGTTCGTAAGCTTCTGTCACAGATTTCCACAGATAAAATACCTCATGAATAACAACCAAGATTCATAGCATTATGTAATAAAAAGATTTAATAAATCGCAATATCAATTGACATTAACATAATGATTAAAATATCAGTTCATCACATTTACTTTACAACTAATAGTCTACCACATCTATAGCTAATAACTAATATGAATAAGCATTTGGAGAAGGTGGAGTGTCTTATGTCACCCCAGGATTGGCTGAGGGGCGGGCTGATCGTGTGTAGACCGCCTCCTTTTCAAAATGGCGGTTTTGCCAAAGTTGAGGAAGGATTGGCCTGGTCAGACAGAGGTGGCTGGGGGGCGGTCTGGAACCGCCTCCTTTCCAAAATGGCGGTTCTGCCGAATTTAGGAAGGGATCACTCTGCCTGCCTAGCCTGGATCACTCTGTGTGAGTGACTAATCAAACTCTCTAATTCAGCTTAACTGTATTTTTGCGGGTGGACATTCTGAACATCTCTAGACCGTTCCAAGCTTAGCCCTCCCGGTTGAACGGGCTCAGCTGGGAGGCCGAGAGAGTGGGGGAGGGTGAGAGGGAGAGGGAGAGAGGAGAGTGGCCCGCTGATGGCCGCTAAGTTCTTCTGAACTTAGCGCTCACCTTCAGGCGTCTATATCATTCAACAGTGTGCAAACATTGTACATCAACATACAGGATACTGTAATCAACACATACATGGTAATGCATTTTAACCCTAACTGCCCAGAACCATTAAACCATGAATGACTCTCACGTGGGTCTCGCTTTGTGAGCGGGTTCCTCTGTTGCTCTGCACGCGCCTCTGGGGTGCCGTGGAGCGGATGGCGTTGGTTCGTGGGAGCGATGGCCTGCAGCGCGGTTCACCCTGGCCTGGAAAAGCGGGCAGCGGACGTCTGCTGGGGGTGCAGATGATGCCTGGGGTTGACGTGCAGTCTCTCTGCTCGTGGAGTCGAGGTCTGCTGCTTTGGGTCCCTCTCTGTGGCTGGTTGCAAGCCACGGTCTGTCTTGGGCGTCTTTCGTCTGCAGCAGTTGGTTGGATCTGCTGCGGTGTGGCTCTTCTGCTTCTTCTGCTCCTCTTGGTCTGCTGAGCGGTCTGCTCGCGGTACGGTCTTGTTGTCGGCTTTTGCGGTCCAGCTGGGCTTCTCTGGGCAAGGAGAGCGGCTGGTCTACGCGCGAGTTTGAAAGCACAGGAAGGGCTTTTCCGTGCGACTTATAACGCTAAACCGACTTAAATTAAACTGAGATTAAGTGGAACTATCTCAGTTTACGCATGCTATGTCTGGTGGGACTTACGGCCTTGGTAGGCGATTTCTGGTGCTGCTGTGGCTCGGAGTCCTCTGGGCCCGGGTCAGGCCTGCAGGCCTTGGTCCCTCCTTTGTTGCAGAGAGGGTACAGAGAGCGGGGGAGGGGAGCCGGGTCCTGGCCCCTCCAGTCCCTTGGTTCAGCTGCCTGCGAAAGCTTACTTGAGACTCTAACTTAAGACTGTTTCCCAACAGTTTTGTTGGAGATTACATATTAAAATGAGCATGCATGGTGGGCCAATCACATCGTTCGGTGAGTTGGGCTAAGCCCAGCCTACTTTGTGTTATTTGAGTGGGCTCAACCCATTCTGTAAGTTCAACTGAAAGGTCTCTCTGTTCACCTTTCGGTTGTGGGGCACTTGGTCTTTGAAGCTCAGGGAGGTGTGAACGTCCTGGGGGTTGAGAGATAAAACAATGGCCGGAATCCTTTGAGGCTCGGCCTCCCGCTGTGCGGGTATCTGTAGGGTGTGACCCAGCCATTTGGTTCTCTCTGTCTTCACCCCGAATGTGAGGCCATATCTAAACACAGGCAATACACTCAAATGTCTCACATTCAAACATATAAGTAATACAGTACAGTCCATAATGTGTCGATCACAACATCCCCCCTCCTCGTCTGTGGACTGCTGTCGACCTGCGGTCCGCGGGCGAGGATGAAGGGCTGTACAGTCAGTTTGTGGTAACTTTTGGTCACCATGTCCATCTGTTCTGTGGGATCAAAGTGTCATATTCTGTCTAGGCAGTTCATAGTTCATCATCGGTTCAGGCTTGGTTCTGGGCAGACTCCTAACCATACCTAGACTCATTACCATATAGATAATACAACCTTAAGGTCACATACACAACATCATTTCAAAATCAACAGGGTAAACAGGGAAGGGCAGGAGGAGAGAAGGAGAGAGAGGGTGACAGGGTGTGACTTTGATGTGTGCTGCGTTCCAGCAGTGTTGTGCTATGTGTCTATGTGTCTATATGTAGCTATGTGCCCAGCTTTGTCATCTCCTGGGAGGGCCTCTGGTGGTTTGAAGGCCCACCCTGCCCGTCAGGCGTCTGGCGCCCGTTCGGATGTCTGATTGGGTGGAGCGCCTAGTGCGCTGAGGAGGCTCACACCCTGCGGTGCGACCGTGATGTCTCTGTGGGCAGCGACTACCCCCCTTGGCTCTGTCCGGCAGAACCGGGTGGTCTGGCCTGCGTTGTGAGCGTGTGCGTGGTACCGTCTCTGGGTCCGCACACACGCGGTGGGTGGGTTGAAACTGGCCATTTCTGCTTTTTGCTTCGGTTTCCACCTCCCACGCTATTGAGGCGGTTTTGAGGACCGTGCGCATGCTTCGGTCATACCAACGTGCGTCTAGGGCTACGGCTGGGCGCACCGAGTCATGCAGACCGTCTAGGAAAAGTTCCTTGAGACGTGGCACGTCTTCTTGATCCGGGCCATTTCTACCTTGACTATATATCTTCTTCAAGCGTCTAAAGTAATCCCTAGCATGTTCCTGGTAATTCTGTTTGACGTGTAAGGCCGCGTTCCTCCCCGCCGCTGGCGACTGGGTAAGGATGTACTCTTCGCCCAAGGCTTCGCGGAGCTTGTCAAAGTCATCTCTGATATGGGAAGGTTGCGTTTGGATAAACGCACGCACGTGCTTTGAGCTCGTGCTCCATATCAGTTGAGCTTTCTCTCGCGGCGAGGCGTGTGGCAGAGCCTGCGAACCACGTTCGACTTCGTTGAGATAATCGGTCAAGTGTACCTCGTGACTGGCGGGATCAAACAAGTCGATGTCGTTGGCTATTGACTCCAGTAAGTGATAGCGTGACTCTGCTTCTCGGAGAGAGAGTTCTGACTCACTCTGTTTTGGCAGTGGAGGCTGCAAGAAGGAGTGGCCGTTTGCCCGATCGGGCACCAAAGCGCGACTAATGTCATCATGCCGGGGGTCCCCCCTTTCGGGGGGAGGGGTGGAGGAGCTGACTTCCTGTTTCCTTGGTGGACAGGAGCTAGAAAGTGAGTGAGGCTGGATAGCCTCTGGTGAAAAAGACCTATCAGCGCACCCGTTGGTGGCCTGAGCAAATGACGGTTTATAATGCACAGGGCGGTAGTCGATCGACTCGCCACGGGCGTGATAAATGGAAAGTCGGTAAGACACACGTTCCTCCCTGCAGGGGGTTGCAGTGTGGATCGTTTTGTCATAACCGGAAGTGGCGCTGTCACGTCGTTTGACTGTCAGCGGTTTGTGCTCTGAGGTGGAAGTCAGAGCTGGATGAAAGCGTGAATAACGTCTGAGTCTATACGTAGGTTGCTCGGATGAATGACTGACTGGTATGTCGGAAGCATGAAAGTCGAGCTCGGAATCGGATGACGACTGCTGGGCTGAATAGCCTGAATCAGTTTGCTCGTTGTGAGAGCGGTCTCCCCCCTTTCGCGGTGTGGTGTCGCGATGCCTAGCGGCGCGGCTGCTTGGCAGCGCGGGCGCTGAGTGGTGTGCGGGGGTCTGATTCGAGTCGGGGGTTGGTCTAGCCCTAGGAGGCGTGTCAGCCTCCGGTGCCGGCGGGGTTATGGCCCTTACGGCCTTCTGGTGCTCTTGCTGCTTGGCCGTTCTCGCGTTTAGCCGTGCGATCACTGCTCGGGTGGTTGGTGGAGCAGTGCGACCCGAGAGGGGGACCGTTCTGGGTCCGAGGGCCGCCGTGGATCCGGTCTGCACGCCTTTTTGGCTCTGTTGCAGCCGGGAAACTTCTGTACGCAGTCGGGCTAATTCTGTTTGGCAGACCTGGGCTTGTCGATGCAGGCCCAGGTTGGCCTGCAGCGTAGCTTGACAGCTGTTGCGCAGTCTGCCTATCTGCGTCTGGTAGACAGTGGTCTGCTGCTGATGCGCAGCGTCCTGCACATGGAATCTGCGATTTTGCAGAAAGAAAAGAATTCCCAATGGAATTATTAGGACCGCTAGTGTTAGCATTACAATGCTAAATTCATCTGCTCCTCCTGTGGGCGGGCAGATGAGAGAGGCGGCTACCGCTTGCAAGTCGGTGGCGGCCGTCTTAAAGAAAGTTTCAGCGCTGACCATCTTGTGGCAGCGCAGACTCATTGCGATGAGTCAAGCAGCTGTTTTACTGCTGTCAATTTTAACCCTGTAAGACCCACGGTTGTAATATTACAACATTTGTATTTTATAAAAAAAAGGGTATAAATGTTTTGTTTTCTTGTTCTTTTTTCACCTAAACATCATCATTGGATCCTATTGTTTAGTCTTGCAATGCTATTGGCCAGGATATTTGCATATAAGTACCCCCCACAGGGCCAGGACACATCACAACTTCAAAATTGTTGACGGAGCAACAACTCTCTTTTTCACTGGACGGAATTCCTCACAAAGAAGTAAGTAAAATGCCTGTAATATTTTTTTGGGTGATCATTAGAATGTCTAGAACATGTACATATGTTATTATTGTCAAACATATCCCCCAAATGTAAATTAGAGCATGTTTTATAGAGGTTGCTATTTTACAACGGTGGGGCAGTGTGGTAGCAAATATCCAGGTGGTACTGTTAGTTTACATACCTGGCTAAGGGGAGTCTTATAGTTTTCACAATACATTTATACAGTTATATGTGTATTTTCCCCACATTGCATACCTAAATATATATATAGTGTAGGCTATATGTGCATTTTTACTTTAATTTCTAATTTCCAATAATATTTGTAACCAATTGTACTCAAAGACAAATATACTGCATACAATGTAATTGCTTACAATGTTTTAGTAATCACTTTCAACAGATCAGTTCCTACTTCTGTTTGTAATCATGTTTTAGTTGGTTTAAGTTAGTTCCTGGAGGATTCCATGTGGTAATTGTTCATGTGGGGGTTGCACACATAGGACCATCATCATTGTTCATGTGAGGACTGGTGGGGGTTGCCCACTTAGGACCATCATCCCTTTGTGAGGATAAGCAAAGCACAATAGGTTGGCCAGACAGTATTGTGTTACTTGTGAAATGTGTACTGCAGTGAGATGTGTAAACACTACTAATGTACTAAAGTTATTTCTTTATTTTCATTTCAGAATGCCACAAGCAAGGAGAGAGCCTCGCTTCATTGCAAGATACAAGATACAAGATGCACTGGATATGGTACTGAATGTAGAGAGTGATGTGGATATCGACTTCACTGAAACTGATGAAGAGTCAGATGAAGAGGCCTGTGGAGAGGAGTCAAAAGAAAACCAACCACCCAGTGAACCCACTAACTGCCCAGTAGATGCAAACATTCAGCCGCCCCAACCGGCCAAACACTTCAGCTCAGAAGAGACAACTGAAAGAGAGTCCAAACCGCGCTCCACCCAAGGCACCCCGTCAACACCTGCCATCGGATGTGTGCCAGGACCAAGTTGGCCATCTCCCACGAAAGACACAGAGAGGGCGCTGCAGGAATGGTGGCTGTTCAGGGTACACCAACTTACTATGCCACAAGTGTGATGTTCGTCTGTGTATTTCAGGTCACAGGAACTGTTTCTGGGACTATCACTGCAAATAAGCATAAGCAATTGATTGTAAATGGTGTTCAAAGTGATTTGCAGTCACTTGGAGTATGAGAGGGGGGTGCCTGTTACATTTTGCGGAGTAATTAGGTAATTAGGTTTCTTTAGTACATTTATTGTATGTATTGTTTTCATTTTGTTGTTCTTTTAATAAAATCACAATTCTTAAAAATATGGCTTACATTGATGTTATTATTCATAATGTATACTGTTCTGAGGCCAAATATTATTCATAATGTATACTGTTCTGAGGCCAAATAATAAACCATAACCATATAAATTAACCCTTATGTTGTTTTAATGAAGTATATATACATTTGCCATGTTATTCTGACAATGAGTAAAAATGGCCTATAGGAAATTCTGCTACCCGATTGACCCTACGTTGTGATATTACAACATTTGCATAAAACCTTACAAAAACTTTTTTTTTTTTTAAACACTATATTTTCTTCTCCAAAGTACTCCTACAACACCATCAGAAAGGTTGAATAATTTTTTTTGCAAGTAGAAATATATCCGGGTCTTACAGGGTTAAGCAAAAGGTGTGTGCACTCACCGTGTTGCTATGGCATTAATGCCGTCAATGCCCACAGTTACTAATCCTAATTAAAGAATGGCCCAAATGTGACAGTCTCTCTGTGAGTTAGCTGCCAATTGCATGCAGTTGGTTTGACATCTGTCAGCTGTCACTCGGCTGGTGTCTGCTGTCAGTGTCATCAGGTGCAGGTGTCTGCCTGTCTTTCGCATGCAAATTCACTGTGACTGGTGGTCACAGGGCTTTGTTTACACTTTGTCTCTGGCTGTTGAGAGCCAGGGTGAATGTTTTTGAGTGCTAATGTGGGGGGGGGGGGCAGCCTGACTTCCCCCCACCCTTTGCCAGTGTGGCTTTCAAATTAGCATCAAAGGTTCCACTTAAAAATGCGCAGCACTGTTTGTTTACACTCTGTTCAAGTCACTCTCTCATAAATGGAAAAATTGCTATCTCTCACAATTTAGGTTGAAGGCACAGTGGGAAACAGTTTGTTAACTGTGGTTTCTAACATAAAAATGGAATCAAGGATTTTAAACTGAGCTGTTGTCTTTGGGACTGTTTTGCTCAGAAATATTCAATACAAATCCTAACTTGTGTTAAGATTATGGGAAGATTCCATATTTTATGATTAGAGTTCCTTTAGTGTCTTCTGACGCATGTGATTTGCTTGGCAAAGCGCTATAGAAAACCTGATTTTGGAAAAATTTGAAAATTCTTGATTTTTCAAAATTTTATGAATTTTTATTATTCATGCATATCATATCTGTGGAAATACTGATATTAGAATCCTCAAACGGGGCGTCATTTATGTTGTGCTCGCAGGAGCTGGTTTGGTTATGAAATATGATTATTAATAATTATGAATTATTAATATTCATAGATTTATTAGATTTGACAGAAAATATTGTATTCTCTGTAAGATTCGGGGCACCACTGTAGTTAAGGCTACAGACCTGTCTAAAAGTCAGTTATGACTAGTTTAGACACCAAACCAAATTGTCATATCAGTCTCATAATGATATAATGTACATTGTACAGTTGATTGAAGGGTCAAAGTTCGTAAGCTTCTGTCACAGATTTCCACAGATAAAATACCTCATGAATAACAACCAAGATTCATAGCATTATGTTATAAAAAGATTTAATAAATCGCAATATCAATTGACATTAACATAATGATTAAAATATCAGTTCATCACATTTACTTTACAACTAATAGTCTACCACATCTATAGCTAATAACTAATATGAATAAGCATTATATCAATTGTGTGTGTGTGTGCCGGTGTGTGTGCGTGTGTGCCTGTGTGTGTGAGAGAGAAGGAGGGCGGAGAAGGTGGAGTGTCTTATGTCACCCCAGGATTGGCTGAGGGGCGGGCTGATCGTGTGTAGACCGCCTCCTTTTCAAAATGGCGGTTTTGCCAAAGTTGAGGAAGGATTCGCCTGGTCAGACAGAGGTGGCTGGGGGGCGGTCTGGAACCGCCTCCTTTCCAAAATGGCGGTTCTGCCGAATTTAGGAAGGGATCACTCTGCCTGCCTAGCCTGGATCACTCTGTGTGAGTGACTAATCAAACTCTCTAATTCAGCTTAACTGTATTTTTGCGGGTGGACATTCTGAACATCTCTAGACCGTTCCAAGCTTAGCCCTCCCGGTTGAACGGGCTCAGCTGGGAGGCCGAGAGAGTGGGGGAGGGTGAGAGGGAGAGGGAGAGAGGAGAGTGGCCCGCTGATGGCCGATAAGTTCTTCTGAACTTAGCGCTCACCTTCAGGCGTCTATATCATTCAACAGTGTGCAAACATTGTACATCAACATACAGGATACTGTAATCAACACATACATGGTAATGCATTTTAACCCTAACTGCCCAGAACCATTAAACCATGAATGACTCTCACGTGGGTCTCGCTTTGTGAGCGGGTTCCTCTGTTGCTCTGCACGCGCCTCTGGGGTGCCGTGGAGCGGATGGCGTTGGTTCGTGGGAGCGATGGCCTGCAGCGCGGTTCACCCTGGCCTGGAAAAGCGGGCAGCGGACGTCTGCTGGGGGTGCAGATGATGCCTGGGGTTGACGTGCAGTCTCTCTGCTCGTGGAGTCGAGGTCTGCTGCTTTGGGTCCCTCTCTGTGGCTGGTTGCAAGCCACGGTCTGTCTTGGGCGTCTTTCGTCTGCAGCAGTTGGTTGGATCTGCTGCGGTGTGGCTCTTCTGCTTCTTCTGCTCCTCTTGGTCTGCTGAGCGGTCTGCTCGCGGTACGGTCTTGTTGTCGGCTTTTGCGGTCCAGCTGGGCTTCTCTGGGCAAGGAGAGCGGCTGGTCTACGCGCGAGTTTGAAAGCACAGGAAGGGCTTTTCCGTGCGACTTATAACGCTAAACCGACTTAAATTAAACTGAGATTAAGTGGAACTATCTCAGTTTACGCATGCTATGTCTGGTGGGACTTACGGCCTTGGTAGGCGATTTCTGGTGCTGCTGTGGCTCGGAGTCCTCTGGGCCCGGGTCAGGCCTGCAGGCCTTGGTCCCTCCTTTGTTGCAGAGAGGGTACAGAGAGCGGGGGAGGGGAGCCGGGTCCTGGCCCCTCCAGTCCCTTGGTTCAGCTGCCTGCGAAAGCTTACTTGAGACTCTAACTTAAGACTGTTTCCCAACAGTTTTGTTGGAGATTACATATTAAAATGAGCATGCATGGTGGGCCAATCACATCGTTCGGTGAGTTGGGCTATGCCCAGCCTACTTTGTGTTATTTGAGTGGGCTCAACCCATTCTGTAAGTTCAACTGAAAGGTCTCTCTGTTCACCTTTCGGTTGTGGGGCACTTGGTCTTTGAAGCTCAGGGAGGTGTGAACGTCCTGGGGGTTGAGAGATAAAACAATGGCCGGAATCCTTTGAGGCTCGGCCTCCCGCTGTGCGGGTATCTGTAGGGTGTGACCCAGCCATTTGGTTCTCTCTGTCTTCACCCCGAATGTGAGGCCATATCTAAACACAGGCAATACACTCAAATGTCCCACATTCAAACATATAAGTAATACAGTACAGTCCATAATGTGTCGATCACAACACTCATCAGCTCGAACCGAGCTACTTACTGCCCCCTCAATCCTATCCCTTCCTCTCTCCTCCAAACCATCTCACCTGACAAATCTCCCTTCCTCACTACCTTCATAAACTCCTCTCTGTCCTCTGGTCTTGTTCCGCCTGCTCTAAAGAGTGCAAGAGTCAAGCATCTGCTTAAGAAACCCTCCCTTGACCCTACTGCTATTCAGGACTACAGACCTGTCTCTCTTCCCTCATTCCTTTCCAAAACCCTCGAACGAGCAGTGTCCGAACAACTTTCTCTCTATCTCTCCCTGAATGACCTCCTGGACCCTCTGCAGTCCGGTTTCAAGGCTTCTCACTCCACTGAGACAGCTCTTCTTGCTGTCACAGAGGCCCTTCACACTGCTAAGGCCTCATCCCTCTCCTCTGTCCTTGTCCTCCTTGACCTGTCTGCTGCCTTCGATACAGTCAACCACCAAATCCTTCTCTCCACTCTGTCTGACCTCGGCATTTCAGGTTCTGCACTCTCCTGGTTTGCTTCCTATCTCTCGAACCGCTCATACCAGGTCTTATGGAGAGGGTCCCTCTCCAGATCCTGCCCTCTTACCACCGGTGTCCCCCAGGGCTCAGTCCTGGGCTCCTTACTTTTCCTTCTCTATATCAGATCTCTTGCCTATGTGATCTCTTCTCATGGCTTTTCTTATCACTGCTATGCTGATGACACCCAGCTTTTCCTTTCCTTCCCCCCCTCCGACACTCAAATCGAGGCTCGCATCTCTGCATGCCCTTAAAAGACATTGGCGACTGGATGTCTGCCCACCACCTCAAGCTCAACCTTGGTAAGACAGAGCTACTCTTCCTCCCAGGGAAAGACTGCCCTCTCGCAGATCTCTCCATCTCCATTGACAACACCACTGTACTTCCCTCCCAAACAGCTAAGAACCTTGGGGTGATCCTCGACAACCAGCTGTCTTGCTCAGCTAACATAGCTGCGACAGGTTCTCCCTCTACAACATCCATCCCTTTCTCACAAGAGAAGCGACTCAACTCCTGGTCCAGTCACTTATCATCTCTCGCCTGGACTACTGCAACGTGCCGGCCTACCTGCCACCGACATCCGACCGCTTCAGCTCATTCAGAACGCTGCAGCCCGTCTGGTATTCAACCAACCCAAATTCTCTCATGTCACTCCCCTCTTCCGGGACCTCCACTGGCTTCCCATCTCAGCTCGCATCAAATTCAAGACACTGGTACTGGCCTACAGGGCAGTACACCAGTCAGCTCCCCTGTACCTGCAATCTATGGTCAGGTTCCAAACCTCTCAGCGCTCCCTTCGCTCCTCCACCAGTGTAGGTCGCCTCGCCCCTCCTTCGCTACGGGGGCTCAAAAGTCGCTCATCCCGATCTCGACTCTTCTCGTCCCTGGCACCTCAATGGTGGAACGAGCTTCCACCTTCGGTCAGGACTGCTGAATCACTGCCGATCTTTCGGAAAAGACTAAAGACTCACCTTTTCAGGCTCCATCTGGGCCCTTCTTGATCTAACTTCTTTCTCTCTTTCTTAAAAAAAAAATAAAAAAAATAAACTAAACTTGTACCACTGTTCTTTCAGAATTTGTAGTTGTCATAGACTGTGCTCCATAGCTGATTGCTCTATTGCTGACAAAAAATGTGTTATTGTAAGTCGCTTTGGATAAAAGCGTCTGCCAAATGACGTAATGTAATGTAATGTAATGATATAATATGATTGTTTTAGTAAAGTGTATCACTCAATAGTCAATACAAAAAATAATGGCTTTTATATAACCGAAAGCCTATTAGTCTGCAGATAAAACACAAAAGGCATAGTAATTTAGACTCTTATTGGCATGACGTTACTGGCAACATATGAGCTGTCTGAATTTTGTCATAAGCCATATCTGTGTGGTTTCACTTTTGACTGAAAAATGTTCCCTCTAGATTAAAGAAAAGACACTATGTGATGTTGACTGGTGTGTTTTTATGTAAATGTGCGCATTCGTTTTCCTTATTATTGGTAGATCATGACTGCCCCGCAGCTAGCTATGTTAGCTTTTCTTTCTTTTTTTTACCTTTATTTACCCAGGCGAACAAGTAAGAACAAATTCTTATATACAAAAGCAGCCTGACAAGCTTCACGTTACCTTACATGTAACGTTAGCGTTAGTTGATTTGGAGACACAAACCCTGGACATTTCATTTTGGGTAATGCATGAGGTTCTCTATGGTTTACGCCAGCTCTGGGAGTATGAAGTGCTTTAAATGTGGGGATGTTTGGTCACAACAAGCTTGTGGACCTCTGCCTGCTGAACCACTAGGTAGGCCACAACCAGCTAGCTAACGTTAGCCACCACAACAGCTAACGTTAACGCCAAACAAATCCGCTGCCTCCTCCCCACGTTTGGTTTAGCGTAACGCCAGCTCAGACTTTCCCCTAATCTCAGAAACCTTGCGGGACATGTATTGCAAATTGCAATAGTGTTGTTTTGTTATCATTTGAAACTGTCAACAGCCACACTGGAGTTTCGCCAGCTGCTTGTGATGTCATGAGCACGCAACAACAATACTCCACTTCCAATGCAAAACAAAGCCAAGTCGGCGCCGTATTATCGGGGGCTATTTTATCGGCTAAAATGTCATTATTGGAATAATAAATAATAACGCAAAATGGCCGTATCGGCCGATAATTTATCGGTCCGATAAATATCGTGCATCCCTAGTACTTTTCCCATCTCTGTCCCCCTTAGAAGCAACGTGGCAGAGATTTCTGGTTAAGCCTACAAAAATATGTCATCCCTGCGATACTCTATACATTCAGGCAGTGTCTTGTCATAGACGCATCGTCAATGGGTCAACATGGGGGAAATATAATAATAATAATAATAATAAATGTGTTTTCTATAGCGCGTTTCAAGGACTCAAAGACGCTGTACAAAAATAAACACTAAAGGGGCGGGGATGACTTAAGTCCAACAGACAATGGACAAACACGACACAGGCACACAGGGATAGGCAGGGGGGAGCTAGGAGAAGGCACAGGAGAAGAGATGGGTTTTGAGACAGGATTGGAAGACAGTGAGGGAGTCTGATTCTCTAATGTCCGGGGGGAGAGAGTTCCAGAGCTTGGGAGCTGCCCTGGACAAGGCTCTGTTGCCGAAACTGCGGAGGTTGGATTTGGGGGTGGAGAGAAGGCCGGCAGAGGTGGATCGGAGGGAACGGGAGGGTTGGTAGGGGGAGAGGAGGTTGGTGAGGTATGGGGGGGGCAGTTGGTGGAGAGCTTTGTATGTGATGACGAGGATTTTGTAGGTGATCCGGGAGGAGATGGGAAGCCAGTGGAGTTGTTGAAGGACTAGGCTGATGTGGTGCCAGGATTTGGTGTGGGTGAGGAGACGGGCGGCTGCGTTTTGGACCAGTTGGAGTCTATTGATGAGGGTGGTGTTGGTGCCATAGAGGAGTGAGTTGCAGTAGTCCAGACGGGAGGAGATGAAGGCGTGAATGAGTGTTTCAGCAGCAGGGTGTGAGAGACCAGATCTTAGCAATGTTGCGGAGATGGTAGAAAGAGGTTTTGACAATATGGCGGATGTGGGGCTCAAGGGAGAGGGTGGGGTCAAAGATTACACCAAGGTTGCGTGCCTGAGGAGATGGGGAACCGTGGTGCAGTTGATGGTGAGTGAGGGGTTGTTGAGTTTGCTGAGGGTGGATTTGGAACCGATGAGGAGGAGTTCAGTTTTATTGCTGTTTAGTTGAAGGAAGTTGTGTTGCATCCAGACTTTTATTGCAGACAGGCAGGCGTTGATATGGGAGAGGGGTGGGTTCTGAGGGGATTTAGTGCTGAAGTAGATCTGGGTGTCGTCAGCGTAGCAGTGGGAGTTGAGGTTGAAATGGCGGAGGATCTTACCAGGGGTGGGGGTGTAGATGAGGAAGCCTTGGGGGACACCGTGTGAGACTGTGGAGGGGGCGGAGGATGGGAGATGAAGTGGGAGCGGTTGGAGAGGTAGGAGTGGAGCCACCTGAGTGCGGTGCCTTCGATACCGAGAGCCTCAAGTCTGGACAGCAGGATGACGTGGCTCACGGTATCGAAGGCTGCACTCAGGTCGAGGAGGATGAGGAAGGTGAGGGATCCAGTGTCGGCAGAGGTGAGGAGGTTGGTGAGGACTTTGAGGACTGCAGTTTCTGTGGAGTGGAGTGGGCGGAAACTGGATTTGAGGGGTTCGAAGAGGTTATTGGAGTGCAGGTGAGTTTGGAGTTGTGTGGCGACAAGGCGTTCCAGGGTTTTGGAGAGGAAGGGGAGGTTGGAGATGAGCCGGTAGTGGTTGAGGGTGGAGGGGTCGAGACCAGGTTTCTTGAGGATTGGGGTGACAGAGGCGGTTTTGAAGGCGGAGGGGACAATACCATGGGACAGGGAGGAGTTGAAGAGATTGGTGAGGTAGGGGCAGAGGGCCGGGAGGCATGATTTCAGCAGGGGGGTGGGGAGGGGGTCGAGGGAGCAGGTTGTGGGTTTGGATGAACTGATGAGTTTGGAGATGGTTGAGGGGGTAACTGGAGTAAAGCAGGAGAGGCGGCGGTGTGGGGGAGGGGTAGGCAGGTCAAGAGGGATGGAGAGGAGAGGGACTGGAGTAGGGGCTGCTGGGTCAGACACAGGGGACAGTGATTGATGAATGGTGGTGATTTTGTCTGCAAAAAACTGAAGAAAAGAGTTGCATAGGTCGGGTGTGGAGGTAGGGAGGGCGTCGGTGCGGGGTTTGAGGAGGTTGTTGACGGTGGAGAAGAGTGTTTTAGAGTTGTGGCTGGGGTCGTTGATGATGGAGGAGTAGTAGGCAGACTTGGCGGCAGTGAGGGCTTCTTTATAGGTGGAGAGGTGGATTTTGAATGCTTGAAGATGGATGGTAAGTGAGGTTTTCTTGCAGAGACGTTCCAGTTGGCGGCCAGTTTGTTTCATGGTACGGAGGTGAGGTGTGAACCAGAGGGCAGAGGAGTTGAAGGAGACGGTTTTGGTTTTGCGGGGGGCAAGGGAGTCGAGGGAGGCAGACAGTGTGTCGTTGAGAAAATTGGTGAGATCAGCAGGTGAGGTGGAGGCTGGGTGCATGGTGAGAGCTGTGGTGAGTAGGTCGGAGAGTTGCAGGGGGTCGAGTGCTTTGGTGTTCCGGAATGTTATTTCTCTGAGGGTTTGGGGGCGTGGGGAGGGGGATGAGACAGTGAACTGGATGAGAATGTGGTCAGACAGAGGGAATGGAGTAGGGTGGATGTTGAGAACCGGTAGATTGGCAGAGCAGACAAGGTCGAGGATGTGGCCTTTGACATGGGTGGGGAAGGTGACGTGTTGGGTGAAGTTGACGTTGTCCAGGAGAGAGGTGAGGTCGGATGCAGGTTTACAGGTGGGTGAGTCGATGTCGATGTTGAAATCGCTGAGGAGGAGTAGACGGGAGGAGAGAGATGAGGCTATTGTGAGGACTTCGGTGAGGTCGGACAGGAATGATGGGTGGGGTTTGGGTGGACGGTAAATGAGTAGAACAGTGATGGAGCAGCAGGTTTTGAAAGCCAGGAGTTCGAAAGATGAAACTGAGGGGAGGGTGAGTTCTGTTAACCGGTAGTGTTGTTTGAAAATGACAGCCAGGCCGCCTCCACGGCGGGAGGGGCAGGGTTTGGAGATGTAACTGAAGCCAGGGGGAGATGCTTGGTTGAGGGAGAAGAAATCATTGGGTTGTTGCCAGGTTTCGGTGAGGAGGAGAAAGTCAAGTGAATTGTCAAGAATGAGTTCATGCAGGAGGGGGGCTTTGTTATTAAGTGACCGGGTGTTGAGGAGGGCGAAGGTGGGTGGATGGAAAGGTGGAGTAGTGAGGGCACGGTGGAGAGGACGGAGGTTAGCCAGGTTGACAGAGCGGGGGGGGTGTAGTGGAGGGGGGGGAGCTTATGGTTTGGATGCTGTGGCATGTACGGGCAACAGAAGACGCAAGGTACCAGTAGGGGGTTAGTCTCGGTTTCCAGACGTTTGGTGAGGGGCGCCAACAGCGCCACCTTACCACCAAACTTCTGGGAATTTACTGTTCCAAATCTGGTTCAGAGCCCGGCGAGAACGGCCGGCAGCAGACACGCCTACATTTATTATTAGAATTTTATTTGGTAGCAGCAATGCAATGTTTCATAGTTCCAATATAGAGCAAGACACTGATGTGCTGCAAAGAGAGTTTATACCTGTTGTTTATTTTACAATATTTTTTCCTACCCGGAAGTGGTCCGCTTGCTACTGTGAGTCATCAGCAGGCTCTGTAACGTTAGCCTCGGGAGTCGGGCTTATCGCTGGGGAAAGACCTCTAGCCGCCGGGGCCGGATGAAACACGTCCTATTAACAGGTTATGTTTGTTTCTAAGTGATTAATATGTTTCTCCGCAAACGCGACAGCACCGGTTCTGCATGAGCGTCACTGCCCCCAGAAAGCAGGCCCGCCCACAACACTCATGATTCGTTCTCCGATGCAAGGCTTCCAACAGCACCACCTAACGTTATGAAAAGATTTAAATAGTAATATTCTCAGTCTTACAGTAGTGAAACGGATTAAGACTGAGGGCTGAGTCTAGTAGAGGGTATGCTTGGCGTCCAAACTACAGTATAAAGACAAAGCTGTTGAAAGAGGATGAAATAGACATTTCATCCTCTTTTTTTATTTTCTTATGTCATCCATTTTATGTGAAGCACTTTGAACTGCATCTGTGTATGAAATGTGCTATACAAATAAACTTGACTTGACTTGACTCCCAAGCCGAAGGTCGGCGGTTCGTACCCACCCCTGGGCAAGCCCTTAACATGGGTTGCTGCAAGTACCACCTACACAACGCCGTCACATTAGCATTTAGCTGCTAGCCCAGCCGAGGCAGACAGGATCGGGGATTTAACCCCCGCAGTAAACGCACATCTGAACAGATGTCTATGTACCTGCTCTTGACTCCCCAACCGCATGCAGCACCGTCCGCTGGTGAGTCAGCCCATTGAGATGTTTTCTTCCTCCACCGTCTAGTCTCACGCACCAGCTGTAGTAACATTTTGTGGGCGTTCCCACACAGACTGACTGTATCTATGTGCTGACTGCTGTTGTTGACTCGGCCTGCCTGGAGTTGCAGCTCTCAACACAGAAGGGAGAAGTGCGGAGAAGAAAGGAGGGGGAGGGGCTGCTGGCTGCTGTAGTGTGTGAAGCGCTGTGGGACAGGCAGAGAGACTGAGGGGAGCCCTTGCTCCTTTCGTAACTGCTTGTCCACATATGATTTCATCATCTGCCCGGACCACAGTTCTTAGACTGTAGCGCTGCCTGCTGAAACCGCCAAGCTGTCAAAATAGGAGAGGTGTACGTATTTACAAGTGTCACAGAAACATTTCAAAACACCGACCAAAGCAGAAGGGTTCATTGCATCTCGGGGGCGAGGTATGAAACCTCGATGCTGCTAATAAATAACTTTAATATAGAGTACCAATCATTCTGTCTTGTGCTGTTGTGCCCAGCCATCATACTTAACATCTCAAAAAGCAAAGAGCTGCTTGTTGATTTTAGAAAGGATACTCACACTAGCCTCCTTCCCCCTCTTTCCATCAATGAAGGAGTGGTAGAGAGTTTGGTTCCTGTTCGTTGTCAGTTGAGGTGATGGGTCGGTAGGGATTTTTTTTTCCAGTGGCAGCAAGGGATAGATAGGAAATATATATATATATTTTTTTTTCCTTAAAATTACAGCAGCAATGGATACTTTTTTCATAACATAGCCTACATGTACTCTACCACTGTGCTCTACACACGTTTTTATATGAACAAAATATTTAAGTCAATATGAATGCTTCAATGTTATTAAAACATGCTGATTTTAAATACTTTGAGCCGTCGAGGGCACAGGTTCTAGCTCTGCCGTGCACTTCAGTGCTAAATACCTGAATTGAAATAAAGCCATGACGCCACTGAGGAGCGAACCATTATTTCCATCAGTCTTTTGTGTTGCTGGCTGCCTTCGGCTCTGGTGAAATAAAATCGATCTCCTTGCTCAGCTTTAACATGACGGTGGTTTTCAATTGTTTTGAGAGAGAAAAAGTCCGCTCCTCGGGAATCCCTTTGAGTTGTGTGTAACTTCAGCTCCGCTAGGCCGGAGGCGGGGGTTTAGCGAAGCCGCGGTCTTGCCTGGGGAGTTGCCACCGGGGAAGTGGCTTCACTTCTCCCCGTAGCGTGACTCCCGTCCCCCGTGCAGTGCATGCATGTGAGTTTGAGTAACAACAAGTGATATCCATTCTCCTGGCCGATTGTCACATTTGCCCATGTACACTGTAGTGTAGGTCATTTAGAGGCACCAGTATTCCAGTTGAAAAGTTCCATGTATGGATTTAATTTTAACGTTGTACGTTATAGCCTACTTGGGCTTTGGGCGGAGGGCAGATATGCGGTCGCTATGGCGACCAGGTGTGGGCGGAGGTGAGTGAACTTGCTATGGAAACAGAGTCTATATATCAAGTAGAGACGAGTAAGCCCAGGTCGACTAGAGCTGTACTGTGCTGTTATATGTGGTGGAAATGAGCCACAAGCTGCTGAGTGGGGTCGACGGCTGGCGATATCCGTCCATTTGTCAGCTCTGTCCACTTTGCCGGCTGCTGATACGTGGGGGTACGGTGGTGCAGTGGTAAGCGCTGTCGCCTCACAGCTCGAAGGTCCTGGGTTCGATTCCCACCTGGGACGCTGTGGGCGCTGGAGTTGTGACCCCCCATATCCTCAGTGCCTACTGCCCAGGTGGGCTATCTCATCCAAAGGGCCTTTCTGTGTGGAGTTTGCATGTTCTCCCCGTACCCCCCAGGGGGTTCCTCCGTACATAACCCCTGACTAAAAACATGCAGAAGATCGTCATCCGACCAGTGACGACAACATCTGAAGTTGGTCCAATGATGGTCCAATGAAGGTCCCCAGGCGCTGGAAATAAATAGCGACCACTGCTCCTGGCCTGCCCCCTGGAGGAAAGGACAAGCCTGGATGGGTCAAATGCAGAGGACATATTTCACCAGCCACTGTCAGCATGAGTGTGTGTAGTGGCCGCATGCATGTGTTGTAGTGTGTTCGTGTGACAATAAAGACGGGCTGCCGTCTGAAATCGTGTTTTTTTTTTATCATTTTTTGATACGAATATACAAGGGCACTGTTTAACTTCCTGAAGCACATTTTCAAATGATTTGAACCCCAATCTCACAATTTTGGTTGGCACGCTAGTGCTGCATGGGCAGAGAAGCGACACAAAGCACATGTCCGTCATGCTCCCTGCCATTTTCGTTTTAAAGTATCTGTAGCGAAAAGCACCTTCGTGCAGTGGCAAACCCCGCCCCTTAGCGCCACCGTCAAATCAACAAGCTCATAAAATAAATTTGGGTCGCACGTAAATTGACAGGGTCGGTCGGAAACCGGAACCGAACAACTTTTTTTTTTAGGCCCGGTCACCTCCTTCCGGTTCCTCGGGACCACCATCCATGAATCCCTATCATGGGATCTCAACACCATTCTCAAGATCAGCAAATCCCATCAGCGACTCTACTCCCTTTATTTTTATTTGACCTTTATTTAACCAGGTTTGTCTCATTGAGATTGAAAATCTCTTTTTCAAGAGAGACCTGGCCAAGAAAGCAGCATAAAGTTACAGACACATTTTAACATAAACAATACAAACAAAAACATCTAAAACGTAAGAAAATACACATCCATTTACTCAGCAACAGGGTTGTATACAAGTTCATTATGGATCAAAACATTTGCAGACCTGGATTTCAGCTTCCTCCATATTTTTTTCCCTGGTTTTAAAAATACTCATAGGGACTAGCACCTGGAGGTTTAGTAGGCGTTGGAGTTCATTCCAGGCCAGAGGGGCAGACACCTGGAAAGCTTTCTTGCCAAACTCAGTCCTTGTCTTAGGTACAGTCAGCAGGATGCAGTTTTGAGACCTAAGCTGATAAGAACTATTTTCTTGTAAATTAATGCAGGAGCATAGATAAGATGGTAGTTGTCTCAAGATGGTCTTATAAATGAAAATAAACCAATGAGACATCCTCCGTAACGATAAGGAGGGCCAGCCTACGCTCATGTAGAGGGTACAGTGATGTGTCCGGGACTTCAAATTTGTCACAAACCTAAGTGCACCATGATACACTGTGTCCAGCTTTCACAACGCTGTCGCAGGTGCAGACATATAAAGAATGTCACCATAATCTAATATTGGCAAGAAGGTAGCCAAAACAAGCCTCTTTCTAGCCTCAGCATAAAAACACGCTCTGTTTCTGAAATAAAAACCTAACTTCAGTCTTTTTTGACAAGAGTGTCAATATGTGCTTTAAAAGTAAGATCATCATCTATTATAAAACCTAAATACTTATATGTCGACACTCTTTCAATAACCTTGCCCTGCGTAGTCATTATGCCTGGGACAATTGGTTCCTTCTTAGATTTGGAAAAAAACATAAGCTTGGTCTTGCCTGCATTCAAGACAAGCTTCAGCTGGTGCAACTGTGCCTGAACCATATCAAAGGCTATTTGTAGCTGTTCAAAAGCCCTTATTAAAGATGTTGCACAACAATAAATGACGGTGTCATCAGCATAAAAGTGAAAAGACGCGTCTGGCACATTTTTACCCACATTATTGATAAAAATTGTAAATAAAAGTGGACCAAGCACAGAGCCCTGTGGCACCCCCTTGTGGACAGTTAAGATATCAGAGAAAATTTCCATCAAACTTTACACACTGGGTTCTATCTGACAGGTAGTTTTTAAACCAGGCAACTGTGCAAAATCCATGGTGGTCATTAGTTGTAGTTTTCAAACATGTGAAAGTGAAATAATACTAATAATTATTAATATTATTGGCAGTGTTTCTCAAGGTAGGTGGTACTTGCGCCCCCCCCCTGCTGGTGGTACTTGATCCCTGGAATCCCAATGTTTAAATTATGAAATAAACCCAACTTTAAAATCAATTGTAAAACATGTTTATCTATCAAAATAATGCTACGAATGAAAATAAACTTGTGATCATTGAAATTGAGGTTTATTTTGTTGTCTTGAGATTTAGAAACAAATATTTGTTTCTGACGGACACTATACCTGTTGCGCATGCACAATTACCTGCCCGCCCCGCATGGTTACACAAGTGGTGAACAAAGACGAGGAGGGATGCTAAAGTGGATCAAAACGGGAGGGAATCGTAAAAGAGCTGTAGTAGAGGAGAGCAGCAACGATGAAGCACAGAGGTGAAGACAGCAGCAGTCAACCCAGCACAAGTGCAGCTGCTGCAGGTTGCACATAGGCTGCAGGTTGGAATAAATTTGCCTCCTGCGTGAACTGTGCATAGCTGAATAGACTGTATTTTAACGTCGGTCATATGGTGGTACTTGGAGAGCCAACTACTTTCTCAGGTGGTACTTGGTGTAAAAAGGTTGGGAACCACTGGGCTAGTCTATTTAGCAGGATCTCATGATCGACAGTGTCGAATGCCTTAGATAGGTCTATAAAAAGACAGACTCCATGTTGTTTGCTATCCATTGCAGCAATGAGATCGTACGGTAGGGCTGCTCGATTATGGCAAAAATCATAATCACGATTATTTTGATTGATATTGAGATCACGATTATTTAACACGATTATTGACATCATTGACATTGAGAACATCATGCATTTATTGACAACACACTGGCTTTTCTTTTTAACATTGGATGTCTTTGGATTTTAGATAAAATTGAAAATAAATAAATAAATAAATAAATAAATAATAAAAGTGCAAAGATTTAGAAATAAAATAAAAACTAAAATAAATATACAGTATATGTAGGCCTACTATGTTGCAGTGAACTGCCACAACCAACTGCAACTATTAATCTACATTCAATATGTTGGTAAACATCTGAACTAGTAGTCCTTAAACCTCAAATCTAACCAAATGAGAACGCTATTGAGTAACGTTCGTTTACATTAGGCTGCATTAAATTACCGTAATTTCCGCACTATAAGGCGCACCTGAGTATAAGCCGCAGCAGCTAAATTGACTGTTTGTTACATATATAAGCCGCACCGGACTATACACCGCAGGTGTTTTAATGTTTAATTACCATATGTAAGGGTTCGTGCACAGAGGGGATTGTCGGGAAAGAGATGGCTGTTTGAGGAAGCTCCCATTTATTAACATTAACATTACAACATACGGTAACATTCACACAACAACAAATATACGGTAATCAGCCTACCAGAAAAGTCATTAATCCTCGTCTTTATCTTTTAGGCTAAGGTGCAGTACACGGCTGTAACCAGAAAAGTCAAGTCATTAATCCTCATCTTCGTCTTCTTCCTGCGTACTAAAACCACCAAAGTCCTCATCTTCAGTGTCGGAAACGAACAGGCTCAGGGTGGCTTCGTCAGCCACTCTCCTCTCTCCTTCGTTGTCGCTCTCAAAACCAACGAACTCCTCTTCATCATGCAGCAGTCCAGCCTTTCGGAACCCGTTGGTGATCGTGGATGTTTTGACACTCCTCCACGCTGTCAGGATCCACTCGCAAACTTGAGTGAAAGTTGCTTTTCGCATGCCACCAGTTTTGGTGAATGATTTATCGCCGCTAGTCATCCACGCCTCCCACTGAACGCGTAGTGCCACTTTGAACGCACGATTGACACTGATGTCGAGTGGCTGCAGATGCTTCATTGTGCCACCAGGAATCACAGCTGGAATTGAGTTTGTGCTCTTGATGGCTGCTTTCACAGAATCTGTTATATGGGCCCTCATGCTGTCCAAAACGAGCAAAGCTTTTTTTTGGCGAAAGAATCCTCCAGGGCGCTTGACGTAGCACTCATTCAGCCACTCCTTCATTACGCTTTCCATCATCCACCCTTTCTTGTTGACTTTAAATGAGATGCCGTTCGGGATCTTTTCTTTTGGCATTGTGATCCGCTTAACAGAGATCTCCGTGTCTTATCAGCGGAGACCGTTTTGAGTCCTTACCCTCATCGTCGTAACACAGCCAGTTCTCCATCTTTTGAAGCATGATGTTAGATTACAACGAGCTAGTTGTGTGGCTTAGCCTTCCAAAATGTTGCCGTTAATTTTTTAGAATGTAATACATAGAATTGGGAACGTTACATTCAATTTCATTCAGACTGTCTTTCAGGCTCAATCGCTGCCATTTTTCCCCCGGGGCGAGGGAGCGAGGGAGGAGGGAGGGTGTTTTACAGTAGTAGCTGAGAGAGCGTAGTGGCACAGTGCTCCAATCAGGTCGCGAGGCACATTTTTTGCAACATCATCCAATCAGGGTCTCGCTCTCGTAATGTCTGTCTTGCTCTCGTTCTGCCTCATACCAACATCCATAGATTTTGGAGGTCCCCGAGCGCCGTTAGCTGATAAAATCCATAGATAAGCCGCACCGTTATATAAGCCGCAGGGCCAAAAAATGGGGAAAAAGCCGCAGCTTATAGTCCGAAATTTACGGTACTCATTTGGCAGATGGTTTTATCCAAAGCGACTTACGTTTAGGTTCATAATAGGCTATTGTTAATGTTTATCTGTGAGATCGTTAGCTGTTGAATGCATATTCATGCATCATATCAATGCGGTCGCATTGTAAAGAGTGTCCTGAATCGATGACTGTGTTGTGGCAGGAGTAACTAGATGGGACTTTGTCTTTTTGTTCATTTAGCGTTATTTCTTGGTCATAGACCACTTTGTGAGTGGATTTCAAGAGATTAAATAGAGGGAGAGGTCATGTTGCGGGGTGCTGCCACGACCGCGCATATCTTGACAGGTGAGTCAAAACTCGCATCGCAATTCTATGCTGTATATTCGCATCGCTCATCAGTTACACATCAAGAGCGATGCGAATATACAGCACGGAATTGCGATGCGAGTTTTGACCCACCTGTCACAGCCACAGACTTGGAACAAACAGTGCAAGATATGCGCAGTGTAAGGACCTTTAAACTCGGCGAAACCATAGTGTTTCCACCCCACATACGTTGTTTCACCTCTCTTCTCGACCAGCGGCTCTCTTTCTGTGAAATAAGCGGGGAGGAGAAAGCCTGTGGCTCTTCACACGACAGTCACAACTCGAGCTGGTGTGCTTTGGGGGAGGGGCCGAGCAAAGGAAGGGGTGCGCTTGATTTACAACACAAGACAGAACGAGAGAGACAAGAGCCGCAAAATCGTTTGATGTCAATTATCTTGTTTTCATAATCGTGGACAGCCCAAATCGTAATCTAGATTAAAATTTGATTAATCGAGCAGCCCTATCGTACGGTGTGATTTCCCTCGTGTGATTATATTATAGCCATTGCAGGTGCTGGCGGGCTGATGCTATCTTGCTCAATACTGCATTAATTTCAAAAATCTCTGCTCTGACTAGTTAGAATAAATAAATATATTAATATATTAATATTAACACGTTCACTGCCGTGGACGAGTTAACTCGTCAAAAAAACAACAACGGTTGACTGCCGTGGACGAGTTAACTCGTCAAAAAAAAAAAAAAAAAAATTGACGGTGGGACGTGGATCTAACCCTTTTACATCTCCTATAAAAATATGGGAGCCACCGAACGTGTATAACCCATTCCACCGACCCACTAAGTGGCGACAGTGCTCTCCAGACTAGAGAAAGCCGAGCCAAAACTGCAGGGAAAAGCGTGAGGAAGCCATTCTCATACTGTAGAATGGTTTGGCGAAAACGCTTTCGCGCTGGCGCACAACGGTGGGGCACAACGGTGGGGGGTTCCAAAAATAGACTGGGTGCAACACACTTTGAAACACCAGCAGAAAGCCCAGAATCGCACGCAGATTCATCCCAGCTCACAACCGAAAACCCAGAAACGAACGAGCCCCATCCAGACTCGCCCGAGAGCGGCCGCCAGCAGCGCAGCACAGACAGGCAGCAGCACACAGGCAGCCTGTGACAAACGCTGCAAAGCCACCAGAGACACACCCACGGAGGGAGGAGTTTGAAGGAGAGGGGGGTGGGGGTGCTGTTATGGAGGAAATTACTGTTCAGAACTATATTGTTTAGATGTCTGATGTCTCACTGATGCCAAAAATAAATGGTTAAAGTGACTGTTCTGCCTGTTCTATCGAATTTCATAAAAAGGCATTTATCTCAGCTTTCATTTTCAGACGCTGAAACCATGCTGTATTCAACTGCTAATGCCTACATAACTACTAACTCTACAAACTAACTCTTTTAGACAGAGAAAGCACACATTAGTTCTTTTGTGTTCACAAAGTCCTAGCAGAAAATAATCCTTGGCTCTTGAAAGATGAGCCAGAATCCTCAAAAAAAACCTTGGCAGAAGCTACCTACAGGATTGAAAAAACTGTTGGCAGTGAATGTGTTAAACATACAAATTTCCAGAGTGACAAAGAAAATCCTTTAAAATTTTGTGATGGACCTGGTTGGTCTATCTGAAGGAAAGTGCAGGCTATCCTGGTGTTTCTACACTCAGATATGTCAGATATGCAGCATGTTACAACATGTGATAATATGATTCACATTCACTTTTCAGCAGCCCCCCCCCCCCACACACACACACTGACTTCCATAGTAAAGCTAAATTAGATAAATCAAACTTCCACATGCAGTATTGCTCTCTCCTCTCTTTATGATTAAGTGTTATACTTTCATTTGAATGTTACATTTGTTGGTTTAATAATAACAGGGCTAAAGAAAGCAATCCACTACCACCTCCTGTTTATTTGTGCAGTATACTTTTTTTATGTATATTGTTTCTGCTGGTTTCTGTGCTAGAAGAGGAAGTGTGACTTTCAGCCCTGTTTACCAACTCACAGAAATACAGGAAGTGAAGACAGGAAACCACTAGTGATGGTGAAATGAGCAACTTTCTGAAGCATTGTGGGTTTCTCACACACTGGGTCTAAAATGTGTTGAGCACTCAGAGCTTCATATGAGATGAGAAATATCACCCTCTGCTGGTGAACAGAGTGTAGCACAGTAAACAGATGACTAGTCACAGCCAGAGCCGTGTATAGAATCAAATGGTACATTATCAGCTTCATTTTAGCATTCAAAAGTAGAGCGAGACCCCTTCCTGGTTGTTCATTGGCTAATGCTTGCTCTGCTCTCAACGAAGGCGGTCGCTTTTTCTCGTCTCTCCCTCTCTCCCACTGCCTGGTCACTCGTCCTGACCGGGCTACTCTTCGAAACTATCTGAAGTAATCATGGAACTGATAAGCTGGTCTCTCAACGCAATTGACAAAAAAAAATCCACGAGAAGCGCTGGTTCAGGGGAACCTATCTGCCCAGACGGTACTTTTTCTGCGGGCTATATTATAGACTCATGGGAGAAGTGGCGGGTTGTCTGCCTGGCGGCATTTGGACATTTGCTTCTTGGATTGAGCGTTGCCCTAGTCTATCGGAAAGTAAAAATGATGGGAGCCATTCAAGAAAGCCCAAAGCTACCCGTCATGTTAAACATGTTAAACGAGGTGGGCCGAGCCGTGAGTACTCAGACTGTTATGACTTCTGATCAGAATCGCAAGATGGATGGTGCGATTTCTGATCTGAATCGCAAGATGGATCACATTTTGGAGAAATTCACTGCTCTGCATGGAAGTGCTTAGTTGGAGACCATGTCTGGAGCAGAAATCAATTGGAATGCTGTTTTCCCTCCCCTAACCAAACATCCTATCTTGATTCCGGCGCCCCCACTCGCTTGTTGGCCCGGCAAGGCCGCTCGCAAGAAACTCCCCCTGAAGATTCATTGCAATGTAGAGCTCTACACCTCCACCCCTCCCCCGCCCCTCATGGACACCTGTTGTTGACTTTGGTCTGGGCATTTCGAGGCTGTCTCCATAGCAACCTGCTGTGTTGTCGCGCTCTTCACCCGCCGCCGAGATTTGTGTCGTGACCCTGAAAGGAGCTTCAGGCTAGTGCTGCACGATTTGGGGGAAAGGTGCGATTAGCGATTAGGGTGGACAATATTGCGATTGCGATTGTGATTGCGATATAATAAACAAGAGGTATCTAGGGATGTGCCGGCATGAGTTTTTGACGGTATGATAACCTTGGACAAAAATACCACGGTTTCACGTATCACAGACTAAAATACATGAAATATGTTACAATTTAAAATATATTAAAACTAAAAAAATAAAACAACTTGAAATAAAATTATCTTTACAAAAAAATAAAACATTTTGAGACATTTGCCTGTCCCAAACATGTAAAAAAGAAACACCAGAAAAATAGAAACTGTGTTACAGCACATAGAAGATGGCTCAGACTGGCAAAGTTAGTTACATGTCTGTCGAGTAATACAATGATACACCCCGTTTATTTATTTTGTAGCGACAGATGGCCTTAAACGCCACACTCACGTGACGCTTCTTGAGAGAGTGGTGCGGTAACGTGCATATTTCTGCATACTTTATCGAGGGACCATGAAGGCGTCATGTGACAGGCTAAACGCTAGTTGAAGCCTGGAGGTGCTGCTGCTGGCAGCTGCGACAGTGTTTTGCTATCAACCTTGTTAATCTCGCTATATTCTTCATCACAGCGGGTCATTACCCACTGTGCACTAGTTCTGCATAAGCACCTGCAGCTCTCTCCTTATTTTACTGACGTTCTCACTAATCACACGGCTGTTTACATGCGTTTCTGAACGGCAAGCTAGTTATTAGCATAGCTAGCTGTTAGCGATCATGGATGTTCTCTCTCTCCCCCTCGGTAAAATGTAACTTTGCTGCGCATAACATTACTAATTTGCGGGAGTGCATGGGAGAAGCCTCCCGCTAGTGTTGATGCCCACATTGTGATGGCAGAGAAACGTGTGTTTGCTGCGTCGCGTGTAACGTTAGAGGACACACACACACACACACACACACACACTCAAAAAGACGTGAAAAAATGATAATAATCGCACACATCGCACGTGCTGACATCGCGATTGCGATTAGATTAATCGTGCAGCACTACTTCAGGCATACTTCACACATAAACACACAGACTCAAGGACTCATATATACACATACACAAACACGCACGCACGCACGCACATCCCACCCCATCCCACCACCCTCTTCCCCCACCCAATCCCCCCGCCTTCACACACTCCCCCTAGCTTTTTGCATCCTCCCCCCCCCCTTTTTTTTTTCTCTGACACATCCAAAACTGGCGCTGTATGTTATGGCAGCCTCTTGCGTTTGTTGATGAGCTAGTTGCAAAGGGTGCAGCGCACGCTGCGACTGGCAGCAGGGAGTAGACGGTCTTTTGGAATCTGTACATATTGCAACAAATGTATATGTATTGTATAATATTGAAGTGTGCCTTTATTACTCTCAAACTAGTAATAATGTTCCGAGTGTATCTTTTAATAACCACTACTGCCTGATGTAAACCAAAGTGCTCTTCTGGGACATGTATTAAAGTTGATTGATTGATTGATTGATTGATGAGTCATTCAAAAGTAGAGCGAGACCCCTTCCTGGCTGTTGTTCATTGGCTAATGAGTCACACATTTTGGTCCTCCACTGATGCCACTCTCTCTCTAAATTGCTCTGGTGGAGGAGGCGGATCCTACAGCTAAATAGTCTGTAGCTTGAACAGAGACATGGTAGACCCAGGCAGGGGATAGTTGTAACATTTTGGACATTTCTGTCTGTATCTTGGAGCTCTTTAAAGCCAGTGCATTCAAAATTGTATACAAACTAATTACATGTGTCTGCTATCACATAGTGTAGCTGTTACCTCTGCAACACACACAGAAAATGCATGGCTTAGTCTCAAACACAACGAGTGAAATGTTACAATCCACCCCATAGTCTGGGTTAGTTGTAACACACCTTGGGGTGAAATGTAACATTATGAAGTAAGGATTAAAACAAAAACTTAAGATATTGAAAGCTTTTTATTTAACAATTACTTTACTTTTTAACATACAGTAACTGGTGTGTGTGTGTGTGTGTGTGTGTGTGTGTGTGTGTGTGTGTGTCTCAAGTATGTTAGTTACTGTTATATAATAAAATTTAACAAATGTGCACCAACTGAATATTAGTGTGCTTAATTGTCTTGCACTGTCAGTCAGCTCTACACTAGTCTCTCCCCAGACTCAAATATTACATTGAATTGCTGCGCTCTGCATACTACTGAGTCTGTATCACTTTCCCGAAAGCGTGAAACACAAAACGTGCAGAGACCAGTGCATCACCCGGCAAGCGCAGCCCCTCCCCACATCATTCCACCGTACTGCTGAGAGCAACCGTTTGGCAGACAACGCTGAAATGGTTATAAAGTTTAACACGGCATACAACATTGCAAAAGAGGAGCTCCCATTCACTAAGTTCAAGTCACAAATTACACTAATGAAAAAGAACGGACTGAACGTAAACCCCACATATGCCAACGATATGTCCTGCGCTAATTTCGTGGGTATAATTGGAGACACACTCCGCGAGAAAACTGCATCAAGAATAGCAGCTGCACCGTACGTTTCGTTTATGATCGACGGTTCTACCGATACGTCCACCAAGGAGTGTGAAATCTGCTATGCAAGAATAATAGAGGATGGAAAACCAGTCCACTTACTTGTTGGACATACTGAAGTAGAGCACGCCCACGCAGAAGGTAAGCAGTCTCATTTGTTTGTTCATATCGTCAAAAATGATAACTACATATAAATTGCATAAGTAGCCTATGCCCAGTTTAAGTGTGTGTGTGTGTGTGTGTGTGTGTGTGTGTGTGTGTGTGTGTGTGTGTGTGTGTGTGTGTGTGTGTGTGTGTGTGTGTGTGAGAGAGAGAGAAAATGCATTAAATATTCAATGTTCTGTTATGTGATTATATTTTAGGGGTTTATGCCTCAGCCAAGAAAGCCTTTGCTAGCCTTGGACCAGCATGTGTAAACTGGCAGGAGAAAATTGTAGCCATGGGGGCAGACGGAGCTGCTGTCAATCTGGGACACAAAGGTGGAGTGATAGCCCTCCTGCAAAAAGAAATTGGGTCCTTCATTGTCCCTTTCCATTGCATGCCACACAGGTAGGTTTCAGCAGTTATCATATCAGCCATGATATACATTCCCATTCTCCAAAATGTATTTCTACAAATATATATATTTTCTGTTCTATATAGATTGGAGCTGGCACTGTTGAGTGTTCAGAGAGATGTGTCAATGATTGGCCGAGTGTATGACTTGCTCCACCTTGTGTGGAAAACGTACCACATGAGCCCCAAATCAATGAGGGAACTCAGAGCACTGGGAGCTGAAATTGGAGTTAATGTGAATACACCGAGTGGCGTGAAAGGGACCAGATGGCTGCCCCATGTTTCCCGGAGCTTGAGCACATTCCTAAAACCAGGGAAGGGAGGCAATTCTAAGAGCTCTGGCCAGTTTACAGCTGTGTATATGCACATGGATCACGTGGCAGGTGGCTCTGTCAATGCAGAGATGGCTGGCAGAGCAAAGAAGGTTAGTATTATCTTATCTGTCTGTGTTTTGTGTTGGACAGATGAGAACCACACTGATATATTTTCAGATCAAAACCAGCATGGAGGATGGAACATTTGTGGCATTCTGTCACTTCCTGTCAGACCTTTTCTCTTCCATCAGCAAGTACAGCCTGCTGCTCCAGAGGAATGATGTAATCCTACCTCAGGTAAAGAGGGAAAAGGGTGGGCACTGGATTAGTTATCATCTTTAACAGGATTCTTATATTAAGTTTTAAGAATACAAATAATGAGTAGAACTGTTTTCCCAGGCTGTCAGTGGCATCGAATGTCTCCTCGCTACCATAGAAGCTATGGCAGCTCGACCCAAACCTGATGGTAAGCTGTCTGAGTTCCTGGACGCCATGAAGGAGCAGAACCAACAGGAAGGAGGGGATCCTGGGGAATTTGTGTACCAGGTACACTGCACACCACATTATCACTGTATATGAAATCAAATTATTTCATGTTTATAAGATGTAATTGGCAGCATTTTCATGGTGCATGGTGCTTCACAGGAAGTTCACCTTTCAAAAGGTGAAGTTGCAGAGCTGGCAGGTGGTGAACCAATCAGCCAGTGTGCCCCCAACCTGCACAGAGCCATTGGGCTGACCTGTGAGTCCACAGTGAAACATCTGAAGAGCAGATTTGGTAGCCTACTTGGTGAGTTGTATTAAATTTGGCATTACATTTCAAACACACTGACATGTTTAAAACACTGTTGAGAAACGAACATGTTCTGTCTTTCGCTGATAGAAGACAATGCAAAGGATATACCCACAGCAAAGGCAGTTAGGTGTTTCAACATCTTCAACCATGACTCTTGGCCAGAAGACAAGATGGAGCTGCTGGACTATGGTGTAGTTGAGTTGAACTTCCTCCTACAGCACTTCTCCACTGTCCTAGACAGGTAATGCATTGTGCGTTGTCTCATTTATGTTGACATCATCATGACTGAACTTATGCTGATACAGACCTTGTCCCTGCCATTCTATCTCATGTCAGGAATGGATGCAGCAGAGAGCAGGCCAGGGAAGAATTCAGAGACATGAAAATGACTATCCACACAGCATTCAAAGACAAGAGCTATCTTGGACTGTGGCATGTCATGACGACAAAAGAGCCGTACTGCTCAGACTACATGGTAAGTGTTATATAGTATTATATTAAACATGACATGATCTGATCAAATTAATTTTGTCACTTAGATTGTTATTTGATAAATTGGTTTGATTACTATACTTGGCCCTGTTTGCAGAACGTCCTACACCTGGTCAAGATCATGCTGGTGCTCCCAATATCCTCTGCAATCTGTGAAAGGGGCTTCTCAACAGTAAACAGAATAAAGTCAGATGCTAGGGCAAGCCTGCACACTGATACTGTTGAGGACTTAATCCGTATTAGTGTTGAGGGTCCAGCACTGGAGGACTATGATGCCAGGCAGGATGTTAAGGTGTGGTTCTCCAAGGGAAAGGCCCCCAGGAGGCCTAACTTTAAGAGTTGGCCAGTGTCCATGCAGGCCCAGGACTGATTCCAGTCTTTGGATCTCATAGAAATGGCAGCATCACAGGCAATCTACAGGCTCACAGTTAGCTGTAAGCTCTAGATTGTCTGTTTTGGTGCTGACATGCTGCCATAGAACACATGTTGAATGTGATCCAAAACACAGTGAGTAAATGTATGCTGCTGTTTATGTTTATTGTAAGTTGTGCAGTTTTATTGACTGGAGCTTATTTGAACTGAATGTGTTAATGCTGCTGTGGTCAGGTGGAGTGTCACTTTAAGTTGGCTGTTGCACTGTTGGATAAGTTGAGGATGCTGTCTGTGCTGTGGAAACACTCAGAATCGACTTGTCTGTTTCTCTCTACCTCCTCGACCTCATCTCCTCCGCCATCTCCAGCACTAGTTCCTCATGTCATTACATGATGTATGTTATTTTATGGTTTGATTTTATTATTCATATAAGAAGACCTTGTGTCAACTGCTCATGCAGTGTTTAATCAATCGATTAAAACATTTGATAAATGTCAAGTTTGAGTCATAGTCAATTTTTACATCAGATCACGGCAATACTACGGTATTTGGAATATAAATGTATCATCGGCATCATGGCATGAAAAGGTTATGTGTTAATTGTCACACGGTAAAAAAATATGGTGCTACCTAATTTATTTTTGTGCTACCTAATGAAACAGTAGGTAGCACTAGTGCTACCTGGAAAAAAACGAGTTTGGAGCCCTGGTCCCAGACCCAGAGAGAGATCTGCAGCATGCAGTAACATAGTGTATCAGACCCAGACAGAGATCTGCAGCATGCAGTAACATAGTGTATCAGACCCAGAGAGAGCTCTGCAGCATGCAGTAACATAGTGTATCAGACCCAGAGAGAGCTCTGCAGCATGCAGTAACGTAGTGTATCAGACCCAGAGAGAGATCTGCAGCATGCAGAAACATAGTGTATCAGACCCAGAGAGAGATCTGCAGCATGCAGTAACGTAGTGTATCAGACCCAGAGATAGATCTGCAGCATGCAGTAATGTAGTGTATCAGACCCAGAGAGAGCTCTGCAGCATGCAGTAACGTAGTGTATCAGACCCAGAGAGAGATCTGCAGCATGCAGTAACGTAGTGTATCAGACCCAGAGAGAGATCTGCAGCATGCAGTAACATAGTGTATCAGACCCAGAGAGAGCTCTGCAGCATGCAGTAACGTAGTGTATCAGACCCAGATAGATCTGCAGCATGCAGTAACGTAGTGTATCAGACCCAGAGAGAGATCTGCAGCATGCAGTAACGTAGTGTATCAGACCCAGAGAGAGATCTGCAGCATGCAGTAACTAGAGATGCTGCGATCCGATCATGTGATCGGATATCGGCGCGATATCAGCCAAAAAACATGGATCGGATCGGATCGGATTCCAGCGAAAATGACCGATCCAAGGCTCCGATATAAGCACTCCATTCCATGACTCCGCTCCAGGATTTCTATCCAGCATGCAGCAGCAGCAGCAGCAGCAGCACACAGAGGCCAGGGCCAAAACGTCAGACACACCCGTCCTTAACCTATGTGCGATTCGAAATCACGCGTCCGCACCATAGACTGGCAAAACATGGCTGCCCCCAGTGTGGCTGACAGAAACAACCACTATTGCAATTTGCAAGACATGTCCCGCAAGGTTTCTGAGATTAGGGGAAAGTCTGAGCTGGCGTTACGCTAAACCAAACGTGGGGATGAGGCAGCGGATTTGTTTTGGCGTTAACGTTAGTTGTTGTGATGATGGCTAACGGGGCTAACGTTAGCTAGCTGGTTAGGCTATCTAGTTGCAGGGAAGCGCTCCACAAGCTTGTTGTGACCAAAACCCCCGCATTTAAAGCATTTCATACTCCCAGAGCTGGCGTAAACCATAGAGAACCTCATGCATTAGCCTACTCAAAATGTAACGTCCAGGGTTTGTGTCTCCAAAATCAACTAACGTTAACGTTACATGCAAGCTAACGTAGCTAGCTGCGGAGCACTCATGATCTATAAGGAAAACGAATGCGCACATAGCCTACATAATTGTCAACATCACATACATGTATTTTCTTTAATCTAGACTACAGGCATCATTTTTCAGTCAAAAGTGAAACGACACAGATGGCGTATAGTGAGGCTTTCCATGCCTCACTATAGAACTGGCCCCATGCAAAATTCAGACCGCTTATATGTTGCCGTCATGCCAATAAGAGTCTAAATGTATTTTTTTATGTTTTATCTGCAGACTAAGCAGCTAGGCTTTCGGTTCTATAAAAGCCATTATTTTTTGTAATGACTATTGAGTGATACACTTTACTAAAAAAAATATTATATCACAATAGTGATGTCAGATTTGCTTAGGTCAGAGCTATGGAATATTAAATCCATCTTTGCTCACAACATTTGCCCTTTCTTTCTTCTTCTTTTTTACCCCAGGTGTGCATAAAATACAGGTTAAGAACTTATGATAAAGTCATGGAAATCCATTGGTCAAAATGTGTATGAACCCTGAAGGGTTAAATTGAGCATTTATGAGAGATTTCAAAAATATCGAGATATATATCGTGTATCGCGATATAGCCGAAAAACATTGCAATATTCTTTAGAGGCCATATCGCCCAGCCCTAATTTGATTGTTATGTTTTAGTTTTACATCAAATGAATTAGATGAACTAAATTGTTTACATACTATATTACCAAAGCACACACATACATACCTAACCCTAAAAATGTTTGTTGCCTGCTAGCTATCAGACAGCATAGAGAGACTTAAATATGTGCTGTATCGGTATCGGATCGAAATCGGTATCGAATCGGGTATCGAAATTTGATCGGAATCGGATCGGTTTTGAGCTAAAATATCGAAATCGGATCGGAATTGAAAAATCTTGATCGCAGCATCTCTAGCAGTAACGTAGTGTATCAGACCCAGAGAGAGCTCTCCAGCATGCAGTAACGTAGTGTATCAGACCCAGAGAGAGATCTGCAGCATGCAGTAACGTAGTGTATCAGACCCAGAGAGAGATCTGCAGCATGCAGTAACGTAGTGTATCCGACCCAGAGAGAGATCTGCAGCATGCAGTAACGTAGTGTATCAGACCCAGAGAGAGATCTGCAGCATGCAGTAACATAGTGTATCAGACCGAGAGAGAACTCTGCAGCATGCAGTAACCTAGTGTATCAGACCCAGAGAGAGCTCTGCAGCATGCAGTAACCTAGTGTATCAGACCCAGAGAGAGATCTGCAGCATGCAGTAACGTAGTGTATCAGACCCAGAGATCTGCAGCATGCAGTAACATAGTGTATCAGACCCAGAGAGAGCTCTGCAGCATGCAGTAACCTAGTGTATCAGACCCAGAGAGAGCTCTGCAGCATGCAGTAACCTAGTGTATCAGACCCAGAGAGAGCTCTGCAGCATGCAGTAACGTAGTGTATCAGACCCAGAGAGAGCTCTGCAGCATGCAGTAACCTAGTGTATCAGACCCAGAGAGAGCTCTGCAGCATGCAGTAACCTAGTGTATCAGACCCAGAGAGAGCTCTGCAGCATGCAGTAACGTAGTGTATCAGACCCAGAGAGAGCTCTGCAGCATGCAGTAATGTAGTGTATCAGACCCAGAGAGAGCTCTGCAGCATGCAGTAACGTAGTGTATCAGACCCAGAGAGAGCTCTGCAGCATGCAGTAACGTAGTGTATCAGACCCAGAGAGAGCTCTGCAGCATGCAGTAATGTAGTGTATCAGACCCAGAGAGAGCTCTGCAGCATGCAGTAACGTAGTGTATCAGACCCAGAAAGAGATCTGCAGCATGCAGTAACGTAGTGTATCAGACCCAGAGAGAGATCTGCAGCATGCAGTAACATAGTGTATCAGACCCAGAGAGAGCTCTGCAGCATGCAGTAACGTAGTGTATCAGCGTAAGAACTCTCATGGCTCTGGCTTCGAGACTAGCTCTACACTAACATTTAAACTGAACAAATGTGCACCAACTGAACTTTAGTGTGTCTGAAAAATTACTTAAGGCAAAAGTAGAAACAAAGATAACCTTAATCCAGCACTGCTACAGCATAACATAATAGCTAAACACATAAACAGGTAACATGATGAGGTTAACCAAACACAATACAACAAACTTAAGTCATTTACGCACACGTGATAAGGAGCAAACAAGGATACCACTCTCAAAGGGTATCTAACACTGAGGGTTTAAATACAGACAAGGTGGCTGAATGTAATTAGTCCGGAGTGCTGGCAGGTGTGCATGGGTGAGTGAATCAGGGGAAAGGGCAAATGTGAGGTGAGGAGGATCATGGGAGTTGAAGTCCAGGGAGTCACTATTTTGTACAGTCAGTCTTTCTCTGCCAAGACTGAGTCATACTGAAATTCAAAGAAAACATAAATACAATTACACATTTGCTTGGGGTAGTTTGTACGATTTGTTCATGTGTTACAACTGACCCAGACACTTGTAGCCATAGAGACAGTCTGCATGTCTGGGAACGCCCATACAGGCCCTAGGAACACCCACAATAGCTGGCTCAGCCTGGCTGGGGGCGTGGTCAGGGTGGGGTAAAAAACCCCGTTCTATCCATTCAGCAAAGTTAGAATTTGACTGATAGCCCAGCCCAGGCAGACACGATCGGGTATTTAACCACCGCAGTAAACGCACATCTGAGCAGACGTCATGTGTTCTGCTCTAGAACCCCCAAACCTGTAGTTTAGAGCCGCAGCACCGTCTTTTGGTGAGTCAGCCCATGAGATATATCGGCGGTTTTACCCCACTCGCGCGCCAGCCGTTTAACATTTTGTGGGCGTTCCCAGACATGCGGACTGTCTCTATGAAGTAGCTTACCTTACAGCTAACAGCTAAAACATTAGCACTAACAATTTGCATGTAAAATAGCTACATAGACACATAATTAACATGAGTTAAGTTTGATGAGTTTAACTACAAAGCAGACAATGCTATCAAAAAAATTAATTAAGTAAAAACATATACTTTCTTACCTCAAAATTAGTTTTTTCCTCCTAAAATTGGCTATATCTGCCACAGGCTGCTACTTCCTCACATGTGGACTAAGGACTAAACTGAGCATGTGCAGAGTGAATCAGGTGATTCATAACTTGCTCCTGATTGGAGGAATGGAAAGTGTTACAACTGACCCATGTTACAACTATCCCCGGTCTTCCACAGTTACTTGTGTAAAAAAACGACTCTGGTAAAAGTAGAAGTACTGATTCAACTATCTACTCAAGTAAAAGTAAAAAAGTACAGGCTATAAAATGTACTCAATGAGTAAAAGTAAAAAAAGTATTTTTACCGGATGTTTCTGTGCAAAGCTACATGTAACTGAACCTCACATCATATATTAATAATATAATTTGAAGACTATTGAACTTAAAATATCCCCTACAAACGTGTTTTTATACATCTTAAAACTCTGTGCTGTAGTTTTTTCACAGAAACAGTCAAATTATTCCATTCAAATCCTTAAAATGACATCTATTCCTCCCTCATTCATATTTGCAGGATATATGAATATGCAAATCATGAATCACAAAAGTGTAACTGTTGGATACAAGGTGTCTCCTACTTTATTGAAGCCTCTGGATACAAACACTGAGTTTTGAAAACACAAGACAAGATGTAACTATACCCTGCTTGTCCTGTGTTTCTTTCTCTAGTGTCTGATCAGACAACTATTACGCCAAGAGACTTGGAAAAAGAAAAAGCTACACTGCCAGAGAAGTAGCCTACTGATTCAACTACATGTATTTACTCAAGTAAAAGTAAAAAAAAGTACAGGCTATGAAATGTACTCAATGAGTAAAAGTAAAAAGTATTTTTACCGGATGTTTCTGTGCAAAGCTAACTGAACCTCACATCATATATTAATAATATAATTTGAAGACTATTGAACTTAAAATATCCCCTACAAACGTGTTTTTATACATCTTAAAACTCTGTGCTGTAGTTTTTCCACAAAAACAGTCAAATTATCCCATTAAAATCCTTAAAATGACATCTATTCCTCCCTCATTCATATTTGCAGGATATATGAATATGCAAATCATTAATCACAAAAGTTTAACTGTTGGATACAAGGTGTCTCCTACTTTATTGAAGCCTCTGGAGCACATACAAACACTGAGTTTTGAAAACACAAGACAAGATGTAACTATACCCTGCTTGTCTTGTGTTTCTTTCTATAGTGTCTGATCAGACAACTATTACGCCAAGTAAACAAGAGACTTGGAAAAAGAAAAAGCTACACTGCCAGAGCGTCTGGCTCGTTCGAGTCTGCAGTGTTGACAACTTCAACCTCACTTTCAGCGGCATCGCTCATGTTGCTGGTTCCTCTGGCTGACATGAACATCACTATTCACAGACGCAATTTCTCAGCGCGACCGAGAGTCCGTCTCTCGTCTTTCTTATGACAGCGTTGTCACGTTTGGTGTGTGGTTCTGATACATCGATACATGATGTGGTCTGGTGGCTGGACTGTGCACTCCTTTTCCAGGTTATGTCAACGCCCCCTTAGGAGACTGTCTAGCCAATTAAGTTTTGTAACATTGACAGAGAGCCAATCACAAGCTGACATTTAGGGGACCGGACGAGTGCCATTCCATACTATTGGCGGAGCCTGGAATGAGCTATCTCTATTCATTCTGCCCCGTTTCTTCTCTGTCTTTCTTTAATCGTTGTTGTTGTGCATTAGGGTTGTAGCGGTACTAAATTTCTGTTTCGGTGCCGGTACCAATTTGTATTTCGATACTTTTCGATACTTTTCGATACTTTTTGTAAAAAAAAAAGTGAAACTGTCCAATGTCAAGATTTGGCTTTATTTTAAGAGTTTGGGAACAATTACACCAATAAATTGGTGTGGCATTTAAATGCTGAACAAAACAAACCTTTTGAGCAGTGAGAATACCGGTAAGTAAAATAAAGTAATGCCAGTGAAAATAAAATGACCATAAAACACTAGCCTATAGCAGCAAAAACTCAGAGAAACACCAATAACAACAATAAATAAATAATTGGTGGCATTTAAATTCTGTCTAACTTTTACTTGTCAAATAAGTACACACTCAGTAACATAACACAAATCTTTTGAACAGTGGGAAATGGGAATAAGTAAAATAAATAAAATAAATTATAATATAATAAAACACTATAGCAGCAGAAACTCAAATCTTTTTTTCTTCAACAGGCAGCATAACTGGCTTCATATTCCCATTCTGTCCCCCAGCCTACTCAGCCTAAACCCTAGTTCTCCTATGGGTGGTAGACAGACTCACTGTTTGGCTGACTCTCAGTTTACTCACTCAGTCCCTCCCATCCCAATGTCTTCTTCAGGTTCCTAGCCAAGAAAACGAGGGTGTCAAAATGTTCCTCGGTCAGTCTAGATCAGGGGTGCCCACACTTTTTCAGCTTGGGAGCTACTTTTAAAATGACCAAGTCAAAGTGATCTACCAAACATATTTATTTATATATATATACACTGAGTATACAGTGGAAAACAGTGGAACAGTGGAAAAACAGTGGAAAAACAGTAAAACATTTTTTTTTTTTTTTTTTTTACCCCTTCTTAGTATAGAACCGGTTCTACAGCAATAGTACCGCGGTTCGGGGGTAGTACCGGTAGTACCTACATCCCTATTGTGCATTAAAACTAAAGTAACAAGCTTGTTTTGAAAATGTAAGGAGTAGAAAGTACAGATACTTGTGTTAAAATGTAGGGAGTAAAAGTAAAAACTTGTCAGAAAAATAAATACTCAGCAGTACAGATACCCGGAAAATCTACACATTCACATTCACTGCCAGCCGTTTTTTTTTTTACTGTAGGTAGCTTCTGCCAAAGGGTTTTTTTGAGGATTCTGGCTCATCTTACAAGAGCCGAGGATTATTTTCTGCTTGGACTTTGTGAACACAAAATATCTAAAAAGTACTAATAGAATGTGTGCTTTCTCTGTCTAAAAAAGTTAGTTTGTAGAGTTAGTAGTTATGTAGATATTAGCCGTTGAGTACAGCATGGTTTCAGCGTCTGAGACAGAAAGCTGAGATAATCGCAGTTTTGTGAAATTCAATCAAACAGTCACTTTAACCATTTATTTTTGGCATCAGTAACACATCAGACATCTAAACAATATAGTTCTGAACAGTAATTTCCTCCATATCAGCACCCGCACCCCCTCTCCTTCAAACTCCTCCCTCCGTGGGCGTGTCTCTGGTGGCTTTCAGCAGCGTTTGTCACAAGCGAGTTTCTCCTGCCTGTCTGAGCAGCCTCCCTCCCTGGCGGCCCCCTCGTCGGCGAGTCTGGATGGGGCTTGCTCGTTTCTTGGGTTTTCGATTGAGAGCTTTGATGAAGCTTTGTGCGATTCTAGGCTTTATGCTGCGTGTTTCAAAGTGTGTTTTGCACCCAGTCTATTTTTGGAACCCCCCACCGTTGTGCGCCACCGTTGTGCACCAGCGTGAACGCGTTTTCGCCTACAGTATGAGAATGAGGCTCGTTCGTTTCTGGGTTTTCGGTTGAGCTCAGCTGGAATGAAGCTGCGTGCGATTCTGGCCTTTCTGCTGGTGTTTCAAAGTGTGTTTCACCCATAATCTATTATGCAAATTTGCAATCCCCCACCGCCAGCACCCAGCGCGAAAGCGAAAGCGTTTTCGCCCCATCCATTTTCATGAGAATGGCTTCCTCATGCTGCTGTTTTTGCTTGGCTTTCAATAGTCTGGAGAGCACTGTCGCCACTTAGTGGGTCGGTGGAATGGATTGTACACGTTCGGTGGCTCCCATATTATAATAGGAGATGTAAAAGGGTTAGATCAACGTCCCACCGTCAAATTTTTTTTTTTTTTTTTTTGACGAGTTAACTCGTCATTGGCAGTCAACCGTTGGATTTTTTTTGACGAGTTAACTCGTCATTGGCAGTGAACGTGTTAAGTACAGTAATGAAGTATGGTACTTTGTTACTTCCCATCTCTGGACCCAGGTTCCTTCCACATGTGTCATGCACTCATGAAAGGTCAGCGGTAACAAGGTCAAAGTTGAAATAATTTGAAGTTGGAGCGCAGCGCTCGGTGGCAAATTTGAACGCTGTGTATTTATTTTATTTTGTGACGCTAAGTGTAGCACTGCTGCTGTACCATTGTTTTCCCATGGAGAGCAGTGACGCCCAATGATATGCAGCAGCGCTCTGCCCATAGGAAAACAACAGCACACCCGGGGGCGTTGAGCAGTTTTACAGGGGAGCATGTAGGGTTTTGTCCTTCCTGTGACATTTTTGGCATTTGGACTTTCAAACATTAATCATCCCTAATTAAAAATCCGGCTCTGCACGGTCGCACGTAAAATGGCATATGTGGCCCAACAGAATTTGCTCGCTCACACACAGGGATTCTTATTATATTATTACTATCATGATTATTACTTAGACTACCTGACTCGACTCGATTTAGCATCTCTGTGGAGGAACGATATATAAGCACTGCAGTATAAACCGCAAATTAATTTTACACCACTAATTGACAGTATTATGAGCCACACAATAGAGAAGAAGAAAAAAGAAGAGAAAACTGCAAACAATAAAAATAAAACATTTGCCATTTACCCCCCTTTTGTTGTTGTTGTTTCATAGTCATGATTCATATCTTAGCTGGTTGGCTTGCTTCCAGGATTAAAACTTTATAAGAATGTTCTGAAACGAATGAATGGGAAATTCACTTCCTGGAACCGGAGCCATTCAAAAGTGAGAACTGCCAGTCAGATGAGGGCGCTATTATCTGCAAGCTCACAGTTACAGGATCAATAGTATGGTCAACTAATCCTAATGTCTTCTCATCAGGGAGCAACGATGGCGACACCTGTAGAGCTGCTCTTGGGAACTTTGGATGATTTGGGAGATGACGAGTTCAAGAGGTTCAAGTGGTTCCTGCAGCAGACTGGCATCCTAGACATCCCAGCCATCCCAAAGAGCCGCCTGGAGAAGGCAGACAGGCTGGACACAGTAGATCACATGTTCCAGACCTACAGCGAATACACTCTGGAGGTGACCAAAGAGGTTCTGAGGAAGATCCTCAAGAATGATCTACTGCAACGATTATTAAAAACCAGTTCAGGACCCGAAGGTAAGTAATGGGACAATTATAAAATGGGACTTTATGCAAGCATGCATCACATCAAATGATTTGTAAGATATGACATATATGACAAAATTATTTAAAAACACTTTTTGCCTATATAGAGTGTGAGTCCACAGTTAATCACGATTAATCGCACAATTAATTTGATCTGTTGTAAATCTACCTTAAACCGAGGTACCTTAAACCTGACATTTTCTTGTGCCAGTTAACAACACTTGAGAGCTTTGTGCAAACATACACTATTGCATGGGGAGTAGCTATTATCATTAGCTATTATCATTAGTATGGGTAAGTATTTGGCCATTGGTATTGTTATTATTGCTACTAGTTAGTGGGAATACGCAGTAACTAGTCTTAGTCTACTCTCTCTCAGTCTCTCTCAAATATATATTATATACATATATATATATATATATATATATATATATATATATATATATATATATATATATATATATATATATATTATATATATAATCATGAGAGACCAGTGGGTAAAGTTTAACAAGCGAGCTTTATTCACGAATGGCATGGCGGTTAGTTCTATGGCATGAAATGGCATGGCAACTAATTCTATGGCATGGCAGCATGACAACTGATTCTTTGGCGTAATGACTCCATGGTAAGATGACTCTCTTCTTGTGGTGAGAGAGGAGGGCATCTACTCAGACTAGGATAGAGAATCCCCCCCCCCCCCGTAGGGGATTCTTCAGGAGTCAAGACGTTGGTGGTGGACTGGGGAGGTGAGTGGGGCGAAACGCAGCTTGAGAGGAGGGGATACGACCTGCCCAGGTACAGCGACCATGGAGGTGAAGGATCAGGGAAAGAGGATGATGACGCGCTGATAGGGGTGTCACAATACACTAATTTCACGATACGATACCATACACGATATTGGGTTCACGATAACGATACGATATTTTAACAATATTCTTTTTAACATAACAAAAGTAAATAATTTTTATGTATTTAGTTATCATTTATTTAACCATGTGAGTCCCATTGAAATCGAAACCTCTTTTCAAGGGAGCCCTGGGAAAATACTTTCATTTGAAATACACAAAATACAAAACAAATGCTGTTTTTGGAAATTGTTATTATAATAACTATAAAACAACATGGAAGATAATGCTTCTCTTGCAATAGAATGTGTCACACTGTCACAAACTAAATGTTTGTTGCATGGTGAAAGAAAAATAAAGTAATCTATTTCTTAACACCTTGATTGCCAGCGACGAGTGTACTCGTCAAACACAATCCAGCTGTTAACTGCCAGCGACGAGTGTACTCGTCAAAAAAATCGTTTTTTTTTTTTTGACGGTGGGGCGTTGATCAATCCCTTTTACGTCTCCTATACAATTATTGGAGGTATTGAATGTGTATAATCTATTTTACCGACCCACTAAGTGTTGACAGTGCTCCCCCAGACGAGCGAAATCAAAGAAAAAGGGAGCAAGCCATTCAAGGAAATGGCGAGGCGATTTTACAGTATTACATTCTCATGAAAATGGTTGGGGGAAAACGCTCTCGTTTTCGCGCTGATTGCTGGCGATGCGGGATTGCAAATTTACATAATACATTACAGGTGGAACACACTTTGAAACACGCAGCATAAATATGACCAGAATCGCAAAAGCTTGTCTCAACCAAAACTCCCAAGAAGCGAGCGAGTCCATGCCGACTTCCTCAAACAGCAGCCTGCAGACAGGCACAGGACAGCAGCAAAAGCACTGAGACTGTGACGGCCGCTGCAGCCAAGAAGAGGGAGGAGTTGAAGCAACTCTGCCTCTCGCTCTCTCCCTCTCTCTCTCTCTCTCTCTCTCGCTCTCTCTCTCCCTCCCTCCCTCTCTCTCTCTCTCTCTCTCTCTCCCTCTCCCCCTCTCACTAGGATTAAACCTAGTGCGTCTCCCTCCCGAGAGGGAGGGAGAGAGAGAGAGAGGGAGGGAGAGCGAGAGGGAGGGAGAGAGAGAGAGAGAGAGAGAGAGAGGGAGGGAGAGCGAGGGGAAGGGAGAGAGAGAGAGAGCGAGAGGGGGAGGGAGAGAGAGAGAGAGAGAGAGCCAAAAATGAATGGTTAAAGTGACAGTTCTATCGAATTTCACAAAAAGCCGTTTATCTCTGAATATTTTTTCTGATGCTAAAACCATGCTGTATTCAACTGCTAATGCTTACATAACTACTAACTCTACAAACTAACTCTTTTAGACAGAGAAAGTACACATTCTATTAGTACTTTTGAGATATTGTATGTTCACAAACTCCAAGCAGAAAATAATCCTCGGCGCTTGTAAAATGAGCCACAATCCTCAAAAAACGGCTTGGCAGAAGCTACCTACAGCAAGAAAAAAACGGCTGGCAGTCAATGTGTTAAATAACTCATGCTCAATGGTCCCTAAACTTATGTACCCCTTGAGCTGTTTTGCCATCCCAGTAGTAGTCTACCCCCTCACTCGTGCGTGTTGATTCTGCTAAATTTGTTCTATTATTATTCAGGAAAAAAAAAAAAAAAAAAAAATTAACGATATAATTTTTTTCTGACGATACGCATATCGTGACGTTTCAATATCGCGATATATCGTGCGACAAAATATCGTGACACCCCTACGCGCTGAGCATGGCTATATGTACTGCCACCTCATAGCCTCCGCAGTGACATCATATTGGCATGTTGACAGGGGCTGATTGGCTATTGAGGATGGGGTGATGAGTCACACGTCATAACGGACGTCACACTAGGATTACACTTGACTGGGAGCTGATGCCTATTGTGATGTGAGGTAACATGACTGGTCTTCATCTTGAAACTAGGTCGAGACCAACATATATATATATATTACAATCATCTGTCTCTCTCTCTCTGCCCTCAGACCGTGGCAGAGAGAGAGAGACAGGCAGAGAGAGAGAGACAGGGGGAGATAGAGAGAAGGGGGAGAGAGCAGGCACGCAGCTGCTCTTGTCTGCACACACTGTGGCTCGAGAGATGTGGAGGATAGCACAGTTAACTTCACAGAGTGCAGCCTGAGAGATGTGTATTCCCAGTAACTAGTAGGGATGGGCATTTCTAGCAAAAACACTATTCGAAATTCGCTGGCCAAAGTCGACTTTTAATCGAAATTCGAAAATAAAAATAAAAATGTAAAAAAAATTAAAAATGTATTTTTTTTTTTTTTTTTTTGTGAGTTAAATGTTGCATTGTCTCCCCTGATTCTAAGTCTAAGGCTTTATTAATTAATAGAAAAAGCTTCTGCTGTCGATTTTTAGCTCAAACAAGCATTGCACCACTGAAGTAAAGAACATGTTACATGACATTGACATTTTCGAAAATAAAAAACAGTTTTGACAATCATGAGTGGTTCATTAAATATTTAGTAGGCTCAGGTCTGAGTGCCAAAGGGGTGCCAAAGTCACCCCCTCTCCCTCTTCATGGGATTTCATCCGCCATTCATTTTTCCATAAACCTTGCTTAAAATGCTTATAAAAATTGTTTTACTTGCTCAAACCAAGCGATTCGACTATACTTAGAAGCAGGGCAGACAATGCAACATTTCACAAAAAAAAAAAAAAAATCCCCCGAATTTCGACTTTCAATAATAAAAGTCGACCTTGATAATAACGATTATTCGAAAATTCGAAATTCGATGCCCATCCCTAGTAACTAGTAGCAATAATAACAATACCAATGGCCAAATACATACCCATACTAATGATAATAGCTAATGTTAATACTACCCATGCAACAGTGCATATTTGAACAAAGCTCTCAAGTGTTGTTAACACATTCACTGCCAGCCGTTTTTTTTTTTTACTGTAGGTAGCTTCTGCCAGAGGGTTTTTTTGAGGATTCTGGCTCATCTTTCAAGAGCCGAGGATTCTTTTCTGCTAAGATTTTGTGAACACAAAATATCTCAAAAGAACTAATAGAATGTGTGCTTTCTCTGTCTAAAAGAGTTAGTTTGTAGAGTTAGTAGTTATGTAGATATTAGCCGTTGAGTACAGCATGGTTTCAGCGTCTGAGACTGAAAGCTGAGATAATCGCAGTTTTGTGAAATTCAATCAAACAGGCAGAACAGTCACTTTAACCATTTATTTTTGGCATCAGTGAGACATCAGACATCTAAACAATATAGTTCTGAACCCCCTCTCCTTCAAACTCCTCCCTCCGTGGGCGTGTCTCTGGTGGCTTTCAGCAGCATTTGTCACAAGCGAGTTTCTTCTGCTGCTGCTGCTGCTGCGAGTTTGAGCAGCCTCCCTCCCTGGCGGCTAGGGCTGTGAATCTTCACTGGCCTCACGATTCGATTCGATTACGATTCATCTGTCAACGATTCGATTCGATTTGATTAAACGATGCATCACGATGCATCGCGATGCATCTTAAATCGATGCATCACTTTTTCCGCAATACATGATTTATTTTTTCTCACTTTCTTTTTTCTCACTGTGTGGCTACTTTTAAAATAAAATGCATTTGGAATTGCATTGTATTATGATCCATAATTAAAATAAACAACTGCATGTACTTACATTCTATTTTATTTGATAAAAAAAAAAAAAATTAATTAATAATCGATTTTTGATATTTGTTAATCGATGCAGAATTGTGCACGTCCGCATCGCGATGCATCTTATAATCGATTATTTTTGACACCCCTACTGGCGGCCCCCTCGTCGGCGAGTCTGGATGGGGCTGCTCGTTTCTTGGGTTTTCGGTTGAGAGCTTTGATGAAGCTTTGTGCGATTCTAAGCTTTATGCTGCGTGTTTCAAAGTGTGTTTTGCACCCAGTCTATTTTTGGAACCCCCCACCGTTGTGCGCCCATGTGCACCAGCGCGAAAGCGTTTTCGCCTACAGTATGAGAATGAGGCTCGTTCGTTTTCGGTTGTGAGCTCGGCTGGAATGAAGCTGCTTGCGATTCCTTTCTGCTGGTGTTTCAAAGGTGTTTCAAAGTGTGTTGCACCCATAATCTATTATGCAAATTTGCAATCCCCCACCGCCAGCTCCCAAGCGCGAAAGCGAAAGCATTTTCGCCAATCCATTTTCATGAGAATGGCTTCCTCACACTGCTTTTTGCTTGGCTTCCTCTAGTCTGGAGAGCACTGTCGCCACTTAGTGGGTCGGTGGAATGGGTTGTACACGTTCGGTGGCTCCAATATTTATATAAGAGATGTAAAAGGGTTAGATCAACGTCCCACCGTCAATTTTTTTTTTTTTTTTTTTTTGACGTATCAACACGTCATTGGCAGTGAACGTGTTAACTGGCACAAGAAAATACCAGATTTAAGGTACCTCCGTTTACGGAAGATTTAGAACCGATTTAAAAAAAAAAGTGAGATTAATTTGCGATTAATCGTGATTAACTATGGAGAATCATGCAATTAATAGCGATTAAATATTTTAATCGATTGACAGCCCTAAATGAAATGTATATAGAGTGTGAGTCTGCTTTCATTAGCCTATGTCCAGACAATAGATTTGTGAAGAGGGGCAGGCTGCCATTTTAGTATAGAAAGTATCTGCTTGTTCAACACAAAAGTTGCCAACACAAACAATAAAGCACAGATTGTAGGAATTATCAGCACAGTGGAAAAGTGTCTATAGAGAATCTGATTGGTTGCATCAACCTCCCTGTTGCATGACCCTCACCCTAACTCCCTGTTGAGTAATAATAACTGACTGTAGCTTATACCTTCAACTCCATTAAACGCCAGGATGAGCTTACTAAATAAATTCATGTTTAGAATATGGACATTTAACAGGAAATATTAGCATTACTCATAATTACTATACCATTCTCTCATTGTTGTCTGTTCATTCAGAGATGCTTGCAGAGTGCCGGACTAAACACAAATCCAACTTGAAGAAGAAGTTTCAGCGTTTGTTTGAGGGAATCACAAACTCAGAAAAGTTGATACTTCTGAATGAGATCTTCACAGAGCTCTTCCTCACAGAGGAAGAGACTGGAGAGGCCGACAATGAACATGAATTCAGGAAGATTGAAACGGCATCCAGGAAACCTTTGATTCCAGAAAACACAATCAAAAGTGAAGACATCTTTAAACCCTTACCTGGAAGAGATGAACCAACCAGAACAGTGCTGACAAAGGGAGTGGCTGGCATTGGGAAAACAGTCTTAACACAGAAGCTCACTCTGGACTGGGCTGAAGACAAAGCCAACCAGGATATGCAATTCATATTTCCAATCCCTTTCCGAGATTTGAATCAGCTGAAAGAGAAACAGGTCAGCTTGGTGAAACTTCTTCACCACTTCTTTCCTGAGACCAAAAAAGCAGGAATCTGCAGGTTTGACAAATTCCCAGTTATGTTCATCTTTGATGGTCTGGATGAGTGTCGACTTCCTCTAGACTTCAAGAACAACGAGTTCCTGGATGATGTTACACAGTCAACCTCAGTGGAGGTGTTGCTGACAAACCTCATCAAGGGGAATCTGCTTCCGCTTGCTCACATCTGGATAACCACACGACCTGCAGCAGCCAGTCAGATCCCTTCTGAGTACATTGACATGGTAACAGAGGTGAGAGGCTTCAATGACCAACAGAAAGAAGACTACTTCAGGAAGAGTTTCAGAGATGATGAGCAGCAGGCCAACATAATCATCTCCCACATCAAGAATTCACGGAGCCTCCACAACATGTGCCACATCCCAGTGTTCTGCTTGATCACTGCTAAAGTTCTGAAGCATCTGTTGAAAACCTGTGACACAGAAAACCTGCCCAAGACCCTGACTGCGATGTACATCCACTTCCTGGTGGTTCAGTCCAAATTGCAGAGTGCCAAGTATCATGAGGGAACTGAGACAGATCCACACTGGACACAGAACAGGGACATGATTCTCTCTCTGGGAAAACTGGCTTTTGAGCAGCTGGAGGAAGGCCACCTGATCTTCTATGAAGAAGACCTGAAACAGTGTGGTATTGATATCAGAAAAGCCTCAGTGTACTCTGGAGTCTTCACACAGATCTTTAAAGAGGAGTGGGGGCTGCACCAGGACCAGTTCTTCTGCTTTGTCCATCTGAGCATTCAAGAGTTTCTGGCTGCTGTTCATGTCATGTTCTCATTCATCAAGACTGGTGTCAATCCACTGTCAGAAGCCTCCAGGTTGTCTAGGCTACTCAGACCCAGATCAGCAGTAAAATATCTCTACCAGAGTGCTGTGGACAAGGCCTTACTGAGTCCAAATGGACATCTGGACTTGTTCCTCCGCTTCCTCCTGGGCCTTTCACTGGAGACCAATCAGACTCTCCTACGAGGCCTGCTGCCACAGACAAGAAGTAGCTCACAGACCAATCAGGAAACAGTCCAGTACATCAAGAAGAAGATCAAGAAGAATCCCTCTGCAGAGACAAACATCAATCTGTTCCACTGTCTGAATGAGTTGAATGACCATTCTCTAGTGGAGGAGATCCAACAGTACCTGAGATCAGGAAGTCTCTCTACAGTCAAAATCTCCCCTGCTCAGTGGTCGGCTCTGGTCTTCATCTTACTGTCATCAGAAGAAGAGCTGGACGAGTTTGACCTGAAGAAATACTCTGCTTCAGACAAGGCTCTTCTGAGGCTGCTGCCAGTGGTCAAAGCCTCCAATAAAGCTCTGTAGGTTCATACATAACTGGGTAGATCAAATATATTAAATAAAATATATATACATTTTCAAATGTGTTGTATATCTCTCTCACCAATTCTTCTTCAGGCTGAGTGGCTGTCAGCTGTCAGAGAGAAGCTGTGAAGCTCTGGCCTCAGTGCTCAGCTCCCAGTCCTCCAGTCTGAGAGAGCTGGACCTGAGTGACAACATCCTGAAAGATGCAGGTGTGAAGCTGATCTCTGCTGGACTGGAGAGTCCACACTGTAGACTGGAGACTCTCAGGTGAGTATTCCTCTTCGTGTTCAACAGACAACCATTTAAATCCTGATTTACATACACGTTACTATCAGCAATTATCACACGGCTTTGTTGAATGCTTGATTCTGATTGGTCGATCACGGCATTCTACAGTCTGTTATTTCTGTGTATCAGACCATTGCTTATAACAGACAATTCTGATGACAGACTCCGGAGGCCGTGGGTCATATCAATCTGCAGAAAGAAGTCCAGTAAATGCTGTTGCTTTAATAATCAAATTAACAATGGGAGTGCCTCTCCTAGTTACATTTTCATTTCTTTAGTTAGTAACCGTGTAATAAGCAGGATGATGTACAGCTCACATAAACACATATCATGTAGAGGATTATCTCTGTTCATGTAATTTTAAAACCAATTGTGAATCAAATATTTAGCAAGACTTCCTAGTCTATGTGAATTACTTTCCATGATACGTGAATTACTTTCCATGATATGTGAATTACTTTCGAATTACTTTCCATGATATGTGAATTACTTTCCATGAGGACATTTCATTGTTTCCTCTCCTTGGATTCATATTCAGATTCAGATTCAGATGACTTTATTTATCTCAGAAGGACAATTCATTTTCACAGCCTACCCAACACCTTAAAAGCTCACAGGCGAGGAACAAATACTCCTGACAGACATGACAAGACATAACGTAACAGCATGACATAACAAACTAGAACGAATGCAACGCGGACTTATGCCTCCGCCATTAGTTCATTCTAGAGTCCAAATCGCCATTTGAGGCAAATTGGAAGAAATTCTGTCAAGGCGCTCCTGAGATGTTGCGTTACAGAGCTTGGAAATTGGGTGTGTGAGGTCACAGTGACCTTGAACTTTGACTACCAAAATGTAATCAGTTCATCCTTGAGTCCAAGTGGACGTTTGAGGCAAATTCAAAGAAACTCCATCAAGGCATTCCTGAGATATTGCGTTAACAAGCTTGAAAATGGCATTCGAGAGGTCACAGTGACCTTGACCTTTGATCACCAAAATGTAATCCGTTCATCCTTGCCCCCAAGTCGACGTTTGAGCCAAATTGGCAGAAATTCCATCAAGCCGTTCTTGAGATATCGCTTTAACGAACTTGGGAATGGCAATAATACGTATTTATTAATGGTGCATCTATCATTTACAAAGTATGAGAATACAATAATTAAACACATTAGAGATTAGGTTATTAATCAGGAATAAAATGTTTATAACTGTGTTACTAATGCTTAGTGATGTATGAATAATGCTTTATAAATGATGAATTCATGATGAATTATGTATTTAATAATGGTTTATTAATACTTTATAGTGTATAGTTATTATAAAGTGTTACCACATTGGGTGCTGCTCAGTGATTTTCACTGCACAGTGAGGTTATCGTTTCACAGCACACTGTGGGATATGTCGCTAGTAATCACAGTAACGTGAACGTTCACAATCATGACCACTAATCATTACATAATGTTAGGCAAACAACAGATGACTAAATAAATGGTTAATGATAATTGAATGACAGCAATAGCCAATGAGCTGCATTGAGTCATTCGGTTAGAAATCCATGGTGCATCATGAGAATACGGCACTTTAACTCATTCATGGCCAGTTTAGGACTGCCAATATTTAGCACAGGCCAAAGATTTTCATAATTGTTGGTCATCTTTCAAGACCCACAGTAAATTATCTATTAGCACCAAAGTGATTTGCAATACCTCAAAATGAAGATGTACGTCTCTGGGTTCACCAGGAAAAAAAGTGAGCTTTTAGCATGTTCTGTACTCTACTTATAGCCATTTATATACACCCTGTTTTCACCCAAAAGGTCTCTCTGAGAAGAAAAACAGGAGAAAAGGCGATTTTTGTAAAGCACACAATCTCAGGCAGAACTCGCTCTCAATTCTTTTATTTTGAACTGCCTGGCAAGCTTCTGGTTAGCAACACCGCACTGCTGACTCCCCAGTCCTGGGTGATGTAGTGGCAGGTGATGGTCACGTAGTTTTCGGTTGTCATGGCAGTCCAGCTATCTGTCGTCAGTGCAACCTTGCCGCCGGTAGATGTAACGTCAGCTAGCTCTGCTAGCAACTTGGACTTAGCATCACCGTATCTCTTCTCAAAGTGCCTGGTGATTGTGCTTCGGCTTGGGATATCGTATGCTGGTTCCAGGAGGTGCATCATTTGCTTAAATCCCCTGCCTTCAACCATAGAGATAGGCATCATGTCTTTTTCTATAACCCCACAGATCGACTGGGTTATTTTCTCTGCTCGCCGTGAGTCACAACTTTTCCTCTTAAACGCTGAGCTGATGGTGGGTTGCTCTAGCGGAGATGAAGAGGAGCCAGCCAATTTATCTGAATGAACACCGTTCAAGTGATAGAGCAGTGCTGTCGTTGTGTTGGTGTAGCTGTACACCGATTCACAGTGTTTGCATACGGCAGTATCATCTCCTTTCTTATCAAAATGTTCCCACACAACGCTTCTCTTCGCCCTCTTCATGGTCGTTGCAACTGTGTGGGTTTTCCTTTCTATTTCAGACCAATCTTAAAATGGCTGCCTGCCACCAGGTGTTCAGAGTTTACTGCGCCTGCGTGATGTGTCTGAAAAGGGCTATAGTAATACCATTGCGCCCTCTGGTGGATCATTAAGAAATTATTTGAAAACACCATTCTACTGTCAGAAATCAGAACGCAAGTTGCTTTTTGTTTTTGTTTTTGATCGAGTAATTTTTCTTTGCTCGAGTAAATCCTTAACAAGCAATTAATCGAGTTTCGATTGTGTGCATCCCTAAGCCCAACCAAACGCTGCTGTATACACTGGCTTTGTTTTGTTTGTTTCTGACATTGTCTGACATAAATAGATTTAAAAAAAAATTGAATTGTCCCTGGGCTGCAAACTCATTTAAACTGTGGAGATCAAAGTGATTTCTGTGGAGAGTAATGTTAGCGTTACTGGCAGGCTCTGTTCCCCCGAGACGCTGTTTCTAACTCGGCGTGAGAGCGCGCTCGAGGTCGCTGCTGGAGGAGCCGGCTGGAGGTATGTGCGCATGGCCGTGTGCTCCAGACGGCGGGAGGCTTTGCGGAGCTGCACACCGTGGAAAAAGTGCATCAAACTCAGATTGATAATCCTCTAACATCATTTGAGCTTATTGAGGTAATATATTAATATTGTAACAACAGATATTACAGATATAACGTCTATAATGAAGACGTGCCAACTTTGATGACGTGGTGTCCAGTATTTTAAGAGCAGAGGGTTTTTTCATTTCCTGGAAAGTTGCTGTTTTGGAGATGCGTGGTTTACATCGGACAGCGACGATATGTAATGTTACACAAACACGCAAAGTTCAAATTAAGCAAATATTGAATTAGTAGGTGGGGTTCCTCCATATTTTGTGTAAAGCCAGAGAGTATGGAATACACAGGGAGAAGAGACCCACATGTATGATAAGAACATTTCAGCAAGTATGAAGTTGATTTAAAAAATCCTGCTTTAATTTGTGCTGTCCAGCCCTCCCACAGCTCATCAAATATGGCATTCACATAAAAATATTTGCAAGACATTGTTGAGTGACACTCTCTCCCTCTTTCCCTCTCTCTCTCCCACACACACACACACTAGGGATGTCACGATACCAAAATTATGAGTTCGGTACCGATACCTGCCTAAGTATCTCGATACCGATACTCAAACGATACCACGGCAAAAACCTAAAACATCAGGAAACATGTGCCCAGTACTCTACTGAGCACATTTTCTCCCTTTCTATTTGTTTAGCAGAACTCTGCCAAGGTGTATTGAGTCATTTCATTTTGTGTTCAGTCTACTTTAGTAGGCTATGTGGGCTAATAATCCTGGGCTTCTAAATGTGTTTTATTTTGGCACAAGGAAGGGATATTAACATGTTGTCCTGTGTATTAATGAATGTCATTATGTTTCTTATTTGCATGCACAATAAATAGGCTATTGAAATATATGCTATGGTGGTGGTTTATTATATGGTGTAATTTTTCATGTCAGGTGTGTTTTTGACAATAAATCACTATATCATTAATAATTGGACTATGGTAAATATTAGTATGGGGGACATGGGATTGCTGCATGCCATGTAAGGGTTTAATGACACTCTATGGCCTTGATTTAATTATTTAGTACATATTTGAGTCAGGGCCATGGTGTTATTGGGGCTTTTGCATTATGCAGTGGTCTGATGTCCCCTAGGTAGGCTACTTGAGTTTATGATTTATTTGATATTTGCTTTATATACACCATCATGTCATGACTGTTCATCCTCTCTGTGCTCATACTACACAGCACATATCTATTGCCTTAATTGCCTCGTCAAACTCCGTGCCGCGGAGCGAACTTGTTTACACGCGTTTGACTTATGAGGGCATGCTGCATGTTGTCCTTCACATTCGCTAAAACGGTCAGTCTTTGAACCGAACTCTTTGAACAAGTCGGGATTGCATGTCGGAGAGAAATAGCCCGGTTCGATGTGTTGGATCCATTCACCTGTCGCTGGGTTTCCAACCAAAGGTATTGCAACTTTTAATCAAATTTTCAGAAAGTTGGCAAAAGAAAATGCGGTAGCCTATTATCCACGTAATGTTCCACTCACTACCATTATGCCTAATATCAGGAATGTTGAAGAGGAGGGGCAATTAATTGACGTGATTAAAAGATCTCCAGACGCCGCCAGGCAAACCCTCAAACGAGGGAAATGAACCCCGTTCTCTGATGTGAAAACATCCTAGCCTGATATTCAGACTGAAGTGGAGGGAATCATGATGGCTTGGTGACAGAGAGCACACTGCTGTCTGCCTCTGCGGAGCAGCTGCTAACATTACACGTGTGTGCATTTGTCTCGCTATGAAAAACATCACATAGCCGTTCATGATGATACAGAGGTACGTAAAATGTATTACCAGACGGCACTCTTCAATTCGGCATATATATAATCCACGGAGAGGTTACAGTAAGTGAATAAAATGTCAATTCTGGATGTGAGTCATCTATTATCCCGCTCTCTTGCTCGTTAAAAGTGCATGTTTTTTAATGCAGTTTGGTTACATCATCCGCTCGTTGCGGCTCCCAGACGTTTGGTGAGCGGCGCCAACAGCGCCGGTCGCACACTGACGCAACTCATGACATTTTAAAAAGTATTGGTACTAAATTAACGTGGTATAGTACCGTTTTTAACGACAGGGTAGCGTGGTACCATTGTGGTACCGGTATATCGTGCATCCCTAGTAGGGCTGCAACTAACGATTATTTTGATAATCGATTAATCAGTAGGGTTAGTTGTCGATTAATCGATTAATCGGATATATTGAAATCGCTCAGAAATGCTCGATTTAACCCTTTGATGCATACAATTCCAACATTACGATGATTCTAGTAGTCCCTGCAACATAAGTCTGCATCAAAACATTCTTGTTTATACTGTATTCATTAGTGGTTTATATTGGAACACTTCAAACTTGCATACAAAAAGGGGGAAACCACAACCAAGTTAAATTGTAGAAAACTGTTTTTATTTACTCAAGAACATGAACAGTGCTATTTTTCTTTTTTCTGTCATTGACTGTCCATCAGTGTGGTACATCTTTTTTCTTTGTCCCCTCTTCTACTGTATTCAGTGGTAAACTTTATTTTAAACTTGCAAAGAAAATGAAGAGTTTTTTTTGGTGGTAGATGTTTTTTCTTTGTCCCCTCTTGTTTATAGTATACTGTATTCACACTGGTTTCTTTTAAACTTGCAAAGAAAAATGGGAATCACAAAATCACAGTTAAATTTAAAACACAAAAGTTAAATTGAAGATAACAGCCCTTCACCTCCTCTTTCACTGCCTACTTCCTTTAGCCCTTCACCACTTTACTTCCCCTCTCCTTCACTGCCTACTTCCTTTAGCCCTTCACCACTTCACCTCCCCTCTCTCCAGATATCTTCATATCTTCTTAAATAAAGTGCTTTAACGGACCTGCTCCTGGAATGTGTGTTCATATTTTCGCTCCATCAGTTTTGTGAAGAATGTTCTTGAAGGAAGAGTGTAGTGTAGCCATGGTGGAGGGTGTTAATCATGGCAATGAAGCCTGCATCTCCAACCGTTGACATGGGCCTCATGTCGGTGACCAGCATGTTCAGGACACTGTCTGTCATGATGGCTGCTTGCCTTGGTATACAAGCCGCATTCCCCACAACGAAACGCCTCATGGTGAGTTGTTTTTTTCTGAAATGAGAAAGACTGTATGAGCGAGTATGCCTAACAGCACTATTAACATAAAACTCAATAAAACTCACTCATTGATGATTTAGTTGATAATTGCTTATGTAAAGAAGGCCTTTATATAACAGAAGCCTCAAATGAAATTTGTCCTAGCTCACTCCTTACATTAAGATGCGCGCACACACACACACACACACACACACACACACACACACACACACACACACACACACACACACACACACACACACCAATGAACAAGGGACAACAACATCTCTTTTAGCCTTAGTTTACAGACCAAGTCTGCTCTACCACTAACGTTAGCTAGCTAACGCGTAACGTTAACTAGCCGGTCGGCTATAACGTTATCGACCTGGATGCGGGCGCAATGCGCATCGACTGTTAACGTTAGATAAACAAAACAAACTATCTGCTGTCTGCTCTACCACTAACGTTAGCAACGTAACGTAACATTAACTAGCCGGTCGGCTATAACGTTAATGTTGTCGACCTGGATGGGGCGCAATGCGCATCGACTGTTAACGTTAGATAAACAAAACAAACTATCTGCTGTGAGACGAACATTTCCACTTCAAACAACAATACACATGGGTCTAATAATGTAACATTAATGGTTTACATGCATATCGAGTTTGTAGTAGAATAACGTTAACTTACCCCGCTGCTGAGCTCCCTTGGCACCATCCAATGATCCAACATGTTTGCGTTTAAGGTGTTCACGCAGGGCCGTTGTGCTGCCATGCCATGCAAGATCGGCTTTGCACATTTTGCACGTAACAGGCTTTTTATTTCCAGTTAATATGAAGTGCTCCCAAATTTGTTAAGTTTTGGGTCGAGCTGCTGCTTTCTCCTCGGCCATGTTTCAACTTGTTTGTCGTTTACTGCGCGTGCGCAAGGCGAGTGAGGTAGTCGGCTCCGCGACAGCGGGGCCAGGGAGTGACGTAGCCAGCACTGCGCCGCAGCAGCTGCGGTCAGCTGTTGTTAATATCAACAAAACAGATGGCTCTGCGGTCCAACTAATCGCGAGGCAACGAATCGATGATCAAATTCGTTGCCAACGAATTTGATCATCGATTTTAATCGATTTAATCGATTAGTTGTTGCAGCCCTAATCCCTAGACGGCGGGAGGCTTTGCGAACTCAGATTGGGTGTCAGTGTACAGGAGATGCCTGATGCTTTGATCCACGTCCCACTGTCAAAAAACGCAATTGACAGTCAAGTCAAGTCAAGTCAAATTTTATTTATATAGCACCTTTCATACACAAAGGCAATTCAAGGTGCTTTACAAAAAAATAATCGAAAAAACAAGCAGCAAAGCAATGCACATATAAAAAACACATAAAAAACACAGCCGACAGTTTTAGTTAAAATATATACTCAAATTAACAAACATGAAACATTATTTCTGTTTTAAATAAGTTACAAGGCATTCTTCAGTATTATTATTACATGCACAGTCCATTTGTTGGAAATGTACAGGAATCTTTTTTTTAAATTACAGGCCGAGAGAGGCAGTAGTTTAGTAGCAGTTAAAAGCAAGAGTAAACATAAAGGTCTTTAGCTTGGATTTAAAAATAGGCAGAGTAGGGGCAGATCTAATGTGTTCAGGGAGTTTGTTCCAGTTATGAGAGGCATAGTGGGAGAACGCGGCTTCACCATGTTTTGATTTGGTCCTCGGGACAATTAGTAGACCAGTGCCTGAAGATCTCAGGGATCTGGATGGTTCATAGTGTAGAAGCCTGACCCGTTGAGAGATTTGTAAACCATTAGCAGAATTTTAAAGTCTATTCTAAGATTTACTGGCAGCCAATGCAGGGATTTGAGAACTGGTGTAATGTGTTCAGCTTTCTTGGTTCTTGTTAGAACTCTAGCAGCCGCATTCTGAATGAGCTGTAGTTGTTTAATAGCTTTTTTGGGAAGACCATTGAAAAGACTGTTGCAGTAGTCTAGCCTGCTAGAAATGAAAGCATGAATTAGTTTTTCAAGATCTTGTTTGGACATATAGCCTCTAATCCTTGCTACACGCACACGCACACGCACACACACGCACACACACACACAGTACTCTCTCTCTCTCTCTCTCTGACACACACACACACACACACATACACACACACACATGAGATAACACTGCCAGTCATGTTTCGGGTCTAAACACTAATGTATGAGAGTAGTTCTGAACGTAAACTTACTTTGATGTCACATCAGTGATATATATTGAATATATTGAGATCCTGCGTCCACTCCGTTCTTGTGAGCATGACTGCTCAGTACAGTGTGGCAGACTGTAGTGAAAAGCTTCTCCATCCGCTAAGTGGTTTCTACTTTAGCCGTGCGTGACGACCGCATGTTTTTGATCATTGTCAGTTCCTCCAAAACATACAACTGTCGCTGTTTTCCACCTATGAGTTTTGTTGCTTCCACACATGTATCTCAGTCAAAATAAAAGCTCTCTGCAGAGCCATGTCATTGTGACCTCATGACATTTTTAACACGTTGAGTGCCAAGGACGAGATATCTCGGCTTACATGATCCAACCGTTGAGTGCCAAGGACGAGATATCTCGGCTTACATAAACATTTTTTTTTTTTGACGGTGGGATGTGCATCTAACCCTTTTACATCTCTTATATAAGTATTGGACGTGTACAACGTGTACAACCCATTCCACGACCCACTAAATGGCGACAAGGAAGGAGGAAGGCAAGCAAAAAGCAGTGTGACGAAGCCATTCTCATGAAAATGGATTGGCGAAAACGCTTTCGTTTTCGCGCTGATTGCTGGCAGTGCGGGATTGCAAATTTGCATAATAGATCACGGATGGAACACACTTTGAAACACGCAGCAGAAATATGACCAGAATCGCAAAAGCTCCATCAAAGCTCTCAACCAAAACTCCAAGAAGCGAGCGAGTCCAACCAGACTTCCTCAAAGAGCGGCCGCGGCGCGCAGACAGGCACAGCCGCACAGCAAGCAGCAAAGCAGTGAGACTGGTGACAAGCTTGTGACACGGCCGCTGGCTGCAGCCAAGAGGAACGCCCACGGAGGGAGGAGTTGAAAGCAGAGGGGAGTTTCCTGCTGTTATGGAGGAAATTACTGTTCAAAACTATTGTTTAGGTCTTACTGATGCCAAAAATGAATGGTTAAAGTGACTGTTCTATCGAATTTCACAAAAAGCCGTTTATCTCTGAATAATTTTTCTGACGCTGAAACCATGCTGTATTCAACTGCTAATGCTTACATAACTACTAACTCTACAAACTAACTCTTTTAGACAGAGAAAGCACACATTCTATTAGTTGTTTTGAGATATTGTGTGTTCACAAAATCTTAGCAGAAAAGAATCCTCGGCTCTTGTAAAATGAGCCAGAATCCTCAAAAAAAAAACTGGCAGAACCTACCTACAGCATTGAAAAAAGGGCTGGCAGTCAATGTGTTAAGGACATTTCATATTATTTTGAAGGCCAAGATTTATCATCAGTGGACCGTCGCTACTAAATGTATTTTATTAAACCGGACGGACAAACCCTGTCTCACACACACACACACACACACACACACACACACACACACACACACACACACACACACACACACACACCTCGCTGTCACTCACCACGATCGCAGATTTAACTCCAAAACAGTAGCATTGTGGATATGAGTGGATCTACATTTACTAGTTTAATATTATCAATTGCCTGGCCTCCCAGGATACCTCGTAATGTTGCATTTACCCCCATGCATATCGTTTGACCATTTTTTCAACTTATAAATGTATAAAACCAGAGGAAACTCGCGTTTTCTAGTGCTTTTCTATGGAGCTCTAAGCTGAGAATGTCCGAGTGTATTGTGAGCTGCACGCGCTGTGATTGGCTCGTCGTTGGCGTTCGGGGCGTGGCTTAGCGATAGGTCAATTGATCCCAAGTGAACCGCCCCATCTGCAAAGCCTTAGGGGAGTAACCCCACCCATCTACTGTTTAGGGATAAATAATTATTACACCTTTGACTAGGGGTGTCACGATACATTCAGTTCACGATACGATACGATACACGATATTGGGTTCACGATAACGATACGATACAATATTTTAACAATATTTTTTTGCAATCGATTTGTAAGTTGAGGGGGCATCCTCCACGCTAATTTGAGTGATTTCACCATTTTCATCCTCCGTGTCTGTAACGTCCCTCGTCTGTTCAAACAAAGCAATGAAAAGGAGAGCGAGCATGCAATCAGATGCAGATCAGTGCCACCATGTTCAGCTTCTTTTTCTCACGATATGAGATTTAATCTCAACGATACATATTGTCACGTTTTGATATCGCGATATATTGTGGGACGATATATTGTGACATCCCTACCTTTGACACTTAAAAACCTATAAAAATACACAAAAATGTCAATTTCACCCACTTCCCGAGGTCGTAGAGACTCATGGACGGTTTCGTTGTAAAGCCCATGCTCACTTCTTGGATAAGCGATGACAATTTCAGAAAGATCAGAGCGTCGGTTCCAGAGTTATTCAAGAAAATCTGGCAGGCTTAATTTGCATTTTCTCCCCATCATGCAATTCTGACCCTCTTAGAGACACAAAACCCTGAGTGAAACACATCTCTCAGAATCACCCCCCTGGCCGTTTGGGCATTCAGACATCTGCCTCCATTGGTCAAGGCCAGCCCAGACCTCCTATCTCATTTATTACATGCTTTATAAGGCATAGATAGTCCTCACTTTAGATGAGCTCACATGAAATACTTAACTAATGACTAGTAACTACCTTAATTAATCATGAGTTTGAGTATCAATAAGTGTTTATAAACCATCTATTAACACTCACTAACCATGTCCAAATCATGCATAAATGTACACATGGATGTACATACGTTGTTTAATCATTTACTTACACGTTCTAAATGATCTTATGAATCATTAACAACTCCTAAGTAAATGGTTTGTAATTAATATAATACGTATTTATAAATGGTGCATCTATCATTTACAAAGTATGAGAATACAATCATTAAACACATTAGAGATTAGGTTATTAATCAGGAATAAAATGTTTATAACTGTGTTACTAATGCTTAGTGATGTATGAATAATGCTTTATAAATGATGAATTCATGATGAATTATGTATTTACTAATGGTTTATTAATACTTTATAGTGTATAGTTATTATAAAGTGTTACCACGTTGGGTGCTGCTCAGTGATTTTCACTGCACAGTGAGGTTATCGTTTCACAGCACACTGTGGGATATGTCGCTAGTAATCACAGTAACGTGAACGTTCACAATCATGACCACTAATCATTACATAATGTTAGGCAAACAACAGATGACTAAATAAATGGTTAATGATAATTGAATGACAACAATAGCCAATGAGCTGCATTGAGTCATTTGGTTAGAAATCCATGGTGCATCATGAGAATACGGCACTTTAATTGAATTAAACTTAATTGTAAATTGTATTACTAATGTATCAAACTTGGGGAGTGCGCTTAGGGGGGCCTGATGGAGTGCAGTGCTGAAATCATTTGCAATTTGGCAAAGCGCCACCTACTGGCAACACAGAAAGTAGTTTATCTCAAGAACCGTTCTTCCGATTGACTTCAAACTTGGGGTGTAAGTGCAGGAAAGACGATCTCAGACAGTTCTTGGCATTTTCACAATTATTTTCTTTTATTGCCTATAAGTTACAACCTAAGACATGGGGAAAGGGGAGGTGGAATAATGGATGGATCTCACATGGTGCGCGCTTGGCGCGCGTCTGGTGCCCAGGTATATACCTGGAGTGCACCCCCTGCTTGCATCAATTAGATCCCATATATGGTCATAATTTGGGTCATGACGCACAGGTGTGATTTCTTCTCCCTGGCCAGCTCCGCCTGCTGGCACAGACAGATTCAACACTCCGGCCCGATGAACTTAGATCTTCCAGAGTTAATGTTCATCTACTTCCAATGGGTAGAGCAATTGAACTGGTCTTTTCAGAACAAGGCGAGATGGAAGTCGAATGGCACATGACCTGATTTTTCCATCTCTTCCAACGAACGTTTCCTGAATCCGTCCCATTTTCCACATGTGTTTTGGTTGTTTATCTTCATGTATTAATACAACATCTCCAATTTTAATAGGAACAGATTGTTTTGAGTGACTCACGTGATGTGCAGAACGAAGCTCCATTAAATATTCTTTCATCCAACGACGCCAAATTTGATTGGTCAGTCTCTGCCGATATTGCCATCTCTTATTTAGTTGGATTTTGTTGGCTCCATCCAGACTGGAATCACGGACGGGATATGAAGGCAAGGTAGTGAGCCGTTGTCCCGTTAGAAAATGAGCAGGTGTGAGAGGAGAGGGTTCACTGGTGTCTGTGTGGATGTAAGTAAGAGGGCGGGAATTTACCACAGCTTCCACTTCACAGATCAAGGTTTGAAGTTCATCAGATTCAAGGCAGGATCTTCCCAGTACCTTCCGTAGGCATGTTTTAACTGATCTGACCAGGCGTTCCCACATGCCCCCCCACCAGGCAGCTCGCTCCACAATATATTTCCATGTGATCCTCTTCTCCACAAACATTTCTTGCATTTCTTTTCCTTTCATCAGAGTCCACAAAGATTTTAGATCCTGTTCGGCTCTTTTGAAGGTCCTAGCATTATCAGAATAGATGATGCTGCATACACCACGTCTGGAAATAAATCTTCGGAACGCCAATAAAAATGCGTCAGTAGACAGATCACTCACAAGTTCAAGATGCACCGCTCTGGTTACTGCACAGGTGAATAAGGCTATGTAGACTTTCTTGTGTGGTTTAACATACAACGGTCCTGCGAAGTCCACACCAGTTATTTCAAATGCTTTGGCCTCATTTATACGTTCCCTTGGCAACGGTGCGCAAACCTGTTGTCCGGCCTTGACTCGGGTGTGTTTGCAAATCAAACAAAATCTGACACATCTTCTTTGTCATTTGTCTGCCTTTGAGCATCCAATACATTTCTCTGATCTGCGTGAGTGTAGCTTGCAAGCCTGAATGTATTACCTCTTCATGTGCTCTGGCAATCAAGAGTTCGGAAAACCTGTCATTACCAGGTAGGATGTATGGATGTTTCTGAGCGTATGACCAGTCGGTTTCCTGCAGTCTCCCTCCTACGCGTAAAAGTCCATCCTCATCCAGAAACGGTCTCAGAGCAGCGATTTTTGACTGTTTGTCCAATTCTTTTTTTATTTTCAAACTGTTGATTTCCTTTGCGAAATTGTTTCTTTGGCTCAGTTTAATCCAATATCGCTCGGCTTGCTGGATCTCCGCAGTGCACAGACTCATAGTGCGTTTTTCTCCATTCTGTGCGTTATGCGTAAAACGCTGTATCCAGGCCGTTATTCTCAATACTTTACTGAGTCCACTGTACTTCTCCAATTCAAGAATGGGTTCCACAATGCATTCGTGTTCAGTTAGTGCATTCTGAACAACATACTCCTTGATATCCTCATTTTTGATCTTCACTTCACTTGGCAAGCCATAATCAGAGTCTTTCAGCCACTCCGGCCCGTGCCACCAGAGGGCATCCTCCTTCAATACTTGTACACTGGTTCCTCGTGTTCCACGATCAGCTGGGTTCTCCTTTCCAGCACAGTGATTCCAGTGTTCAGGTAAAGTCAAGTCTTGGATTTCACATACTCTGTTTTCCACAAATGGCTTCCACTGTTTAGAATTGCTCCTAATCCAGTGAAATGTTATCATTGAGTCGGTCCAGAAATGCATCTCACTGTCCTGCATTTTTAGATTTGTCATAATGAATTTTCCAAGTCTAGCTCCAATAAGGGCTCCCATCAACTCCAATCTAGGGAGGGTTAGTTTCTTCAGAGGGGCCACTTTAGTTTTTGAGGCGACTAGACTGGTAGAACATTGTCCATTTTCATTCTCACAGCGCAGATATGCTGCTGCACAGTAGGCCTTTTCGCTGGCATCAGTAAATACATGAATTTCACGTTTATTTACATATTTTGCATTGGCCTTGTTACAGTCTGACAATTCAACATCATAACGACGATTAATTGAAATCATTTTCAGAAGAGGAATTTCTGAGCACCATTGATGGAATTCATCTGCCAGATCAGTAGGAAGTGCTTCGTCCCATTCAAGTCCTCTTTGCCACATTTGTTGGAAAAGGCACTTTACACGTATAGTGAATGGTGATAGAAAGCCAATGGGGTCAAAGATACGGGCAGCAGACTGCAACACTCCTCGTTTGGTGTCTCGTTTGTCCTGTAAATGTTGAGTCAATTCATCTGTTTCAAACACAAATTGATCAGTGTTTGTTTTCCATGTTATTCCCAGAACTTTGAGTGGGTTTTGACCCTTGATTTCCACTGGTTCTGTATCATGCTCAATATTCCATTTATTTTGCAGTTCTTGAGAATTTGTGCTCCATTTGCATAATTCCATGCTTGCACTTGACATCATTTCTTTTGCTTTCTGATACAACTCCATGGCTTCATCAACATTCTGTGCTCCAGCAATAAAATCATCTACATACAAACACTCGTCCAATATTTTGACTTCTTCTGGATATGTTTGTTCATATTGTTTGAGGTGATGCCTGATTGTTGCAGCCAACAGAAAGGGACTGGCAGATGCACCAAATGGTACACGGGTCATTCTCATGATCTTCACCTTCAGATCTCCTGGAGTCACTGGTTTCTCTTTAAGCCATAGGAATCTCAACACATCTCTGTCGTTTTGATTTAAAGATATTTGCAAGAAAGCTTTACTTATGTCTGACATCATTGCAACTCTGTGCTGTCTGAATTTGATCAGAATGCTCAGCAGGTCAGGATTTAAATTTGGTCCTGTCAACAGACAGTCATTCAGAGAACTGCTGTCTTTCTCATGTGAGGAGGCATCAAAAACAATCCGAATTTTTGTAGTTGCTCTGTTTTCTTTAATCACTGGATGATGGGGCAGATAGTATACTGGATTTTCTGTTTCACAGTCGGTTACTTCTTCAATGATGCCCTCTGTGATGTATTCTTGAAACACTTGATTATATTTCTCAAACAGCTGGTCATTGTTCTTAAATCGTCTAGTCAGACTATTTAATCGGTTCATTGCTGTATTGTAATTAGAAGTCAAATTTAAATTGTTATCCTTCCAAGGCAAACAAACTTCATATCTGCCATTGTTGTACTTTACCGATTGTTGGTACTTAAGCAGTGCATCTGCGTCTGAGCTCCGCCCACTTTCCAAATGAATCCCTAGGGACTCTGTTTCCCAGAAGCTGCGTAGTTGATCTGTCAGCATCTGTTCGTCTCCAACACTCAGGTGAAAGACTCCAACATCCAGAGGTTCGGGTTCGGTGGTGACGCTCATCACAGGTATAGACACTGCACCTTGAATCAGCCATCCAAATTTACTCTCCACAGCCACAAGTCCACTGTCAAGTCTCTCTGTGCGTCCTGAGACTATGTTCCAATATTGATCTCCTCCGATCAAAATTCCAAGACCCTCTGTTTCCATGCCTCTTACTGGCGTGTCGGCAACTTGCAGGCCTTTATTTTCAAGGGATCTTCTTATTTTTTCATCTGCTATTTGCATGTTTGCAGAACACACTGTCGGAGTTTCAAGTAATTCTACATCTACTGCTTCATTTGTTTTCAGATTTCTCAGGCGCACTTTAACCTTTTTCGCAATTACTCTTTTGGAGGTTACAGAGCCAAATGTGTGTAGTCTTATTGTTTCTGTCCCCACTACGGGTAGATTTAATATAGCAGAAATATCCTCTCGAATAAAACTGCGCTGACTCCCACCATCGAGCAAGCATCTGGCGAGTTGTCGTTGTCTAGGCGCATCTATCCAAACAGTAGCAGTTTGTAACAATACAGTGTTGCCTTCAGCATTGCATGGAGAAACTGAGACTACAGTATCTGTGGGATCTGATTCATTATTTTTATCATCTGGAACACGTTTTGTTTGATGCACACAGACTGTTTTATAATGTCTTTTGCCGCATAGATCACACACAATACTGTGCGCTCTGCAATTACGCGCGATGTGTCTGGGCCCAAGACATGAAAAACATCTACCAAAACGTTTCAGTTTTTCTCTTCTGATATCCACAGTAAACTCTGTGCATTCTCGGGACTTATGATCATGTCTTCCACAGAACAGACAGTCATTTTCTTCATTTGGACTCCATGTATGAAATGTCGCAGCTGAAGCTGTGGTGCCATATGATCGTCTCATTCTGCGCTCCTTCTCGCGCTCCCGATCATGGCGCACGTTCCTTTCCTCATGTTGGAAACTGTCTTTTCTTTGAGTCAGATTAGCTGTCCTCTCTCTGCTTTCCACATCCAATTTCAGAAAGTCCATCAGTTCCTTTGCTTTGAGCTCTTGGTCAGCTTCCTTTCGGGTGAAAGCAAGAGCAACTTCTTCTGGAATCATTTTGAGCAATATGGGACACAATAGGCTACCATATGCATCGGATACAACTCCCAGCGCATCCAGGCTGCGCACCTGCACTTCACAGTCGTCATACAAATTACGCAAAGCCGCCACATCATTTGCCCTCTTCACTGGAGTCAAATTTAATAATTTATTCATGTGGGCATTTATCACCAAATCTTTGCGGCCAAATCGACTTGTTAACATTTGAATTGCAGAATCATAATTATCATCGGACAAAGCAAACCCTGCTACCGTACTGGCAGCTGTGCCATGTAGGAATGACTTCAAGTACCGTAAATTCCGGACTATAAGCCGCGGCTTTTTTCCCGTTTTTTGGCCCCTGCGGCTTATATAACGGTGCGTCTTATCTATGGATTTTTTCAGAAAAAAAAAAAAAAAAAAAAAAAAATCTCTCTTTTTTAGCACTCTTTCTAACTATAAATCCACTTCTGTTTTAATTTCCTCTCTTGCCCTCTTTTCACCACACCGCGGACACTGTGTGCACTGTAAAAATAAACAACGGTGGTGTTGTGTTATGTTGTTTTGTTGAAATGTTACGGTAATACGGTAAATGGGAGCTTCCTCAAACAGCCATCTCTTTCCCGACAATCCCCTCTGTGCGTGACCACTTACATATGGTAATTACGGTAAGCAAACGGCCACAAGCCCATCAACTCCCTCCCCCGACTACCAGGAGAAAATCACAAACTTCGGCGAATTCACACAAAGGAAGATCAAGGAATATTCCATCGAACCGGAGCAGATCATAAATATGGATGAAGTGCCTTTGACGTTCGACCTGCCACTCACTCGGACTGTTAACAAGAAGCGCCCTGGAGGATTCTTTCACCAAAAAAAAGCTTTGCTCGTTCTCGACAGCATGAGAACGAGCAGTAGATGATCATGAGGTGGTTTTTCAGACGTGTCGATATAGCAGTTTATCGCAAAAGTGTAATGGAAACACATTTTTCGCATTTGCACGTCATGTGACCCATATTATCCCTTGGAAAAGGAGCGGAAAATAAGTTTGGTAAGTAAGGTTCGATAGCCGTGTCAAAACCTCCGCAGCAAGTGGAAAACTTTGAAGCAACGCTACCTAGCAGAAAGACGAGTGTTGTGCAAAAGCGTAGCCGGGCAAATTAGATAATGTTTAATGGCAGAAATCGGTCCATGGTGACAGCAGGCTGCCTGTGTGCGCGCATTTGGCACAGCGGCGAGATGAGAGGATGAAAAGCACACACTGGTGCGGTGGTGCTGTCTGAAGTGAATACAGTGACTGTGAGTAGGCTAATACATTGCACACGTTTCAGGTGCAATTATAGAACCAAATCAGCCTTTTCCCCCCTCCATCTCTAAATCGGACCAGTTGTAGGCTATTAGGCTACCTTTTTTCCTCTGCCTGTCGCGCTGACTGCATTCACGCAGCCAGCAACATTTTGCGACTCATTTTCTTTTGAATTGATAATCAGGCTCGTTTATATGCATTGTAACTTCATGTTGGGATTTCCATTGACCATTGGTTGGATTTGAGCATGCAGGGGACGGGATATGGGGCAGATCCCCGTGCGTAATCACTGTGGCAGCTGCTGCAACGGGGAATCACTCAAACGCAACTTCAATGGAAACGCCTACAAGTCGCAATTGTACATTGTCGAAGTTGTAGAAATATCGCAATTCTTTTGCGAAAAACTGTAATGGAAACACAGCTATAGATGAAGAGGAGTTTGTTGGTTTTGAGTGACAATGAAGGAGAGAGGAGAGTGGTTGACGAAGCCACCCTGAACCTGTTCGTTTCCGACACTGAAGATGAGGACTTTGGTGGTTTCAGTACGCAGGAAGAAGAGGAAGACGAGGATTAGTGACTTGACTTCTCTGGTTACAGGTTTGCTGCACATATAGCCTATTGTTGTGTGATTTTGTCTCGGGATTAGTGACCTGACTTTTGTTTTGTTTTGTTGAAATGTTAATAAATGGGAGCTTCCCCAAACAGCCATCGCTTTCCCGACATTCCTCTCTGTGCACGAACCCTTTCATATGGTAATTAAACATCAAAACACCCGCGGCTTATAGACCGGTGCGGCTTATAGAAGAAAAAAATAGTCAATTTTGGTCCCGCGGCTTATACACCGGTGCGTCTTATAGTCCGGAATTTACGGTAATTAAACTTGTCTGATTTTGTTAAACTGTCGTTCTTGTGTATGGCCGTGTCATATTGACTCCAGAATCCTTGCCATTCACTTATTTCTCCAGAAAACTTCTGTATGACAAGTTTGGGAAGTTTGACTGTGTGACTGTGATTTCTTTGTCTGTTCTGCCGGTCTGAACCAGCGCTTGAATTTCCATCTGAGCCTGTGCGCGTTGCTTGTTTGATCCTTGTTTTCCGTGTACATATACCATCCATATATTCCAGAGCAGTGTTTATTTCATCTTCCAATTCCTCCACATCAGTCTCTGCTTCAATGTCTCTGTCATATTCAGTGAGACTTTGTTCCTTGCTTAACAACAGTTCCATATATTCTTCCAATACATCAAGGTCCGGTTCCCTCTTCGTTAGTTCCCCATCAATCTTATTTAAAAGTCTGGTTGTAGCTGCTCTTACCACCCCTCGTATTCTTTTCATTCTGGGAATGTCCGTCATGGTGGTTCCTTTGTCTTTCCTCGCAGCTTTAGTCATGAATCGTCTGTTTCATTCTCTTGGTTTCTCCCGGCTTTCGGCACCAGTTTGTAAGTGCAGGAAAGACGATCTCAGACAGTTCTTGGCATTTTCACAATTATTTTCTTTTATTGCCTATAAGTTACAACCTAAGACTTGGGGAAAGGGGAGGTGGAATAATGGATGGATCTCACATGGTGCGCGCTTGGCGCGCGTCTGGTGCCCAGGTATATACCTGGAGTGCACCCCCTGCTTGCATCAATTAGATCCCATATATGGTCATAATTTGGGTCATGACGCACAGGTGTGATTTCTTCTCCCTGGCCAGCTCCGCCTGCTGGCACAGACAGATTCAACATGGGGATTGCACTGCTGGGAACCTGACAGCGTGCAGTGCCTAATTTAATGCTATTTGGCATAGCACCACCTATACTTGAAAACACAAAAAGTGGTTTATCATTTATGAGTGCTAAATGGAAAACATTTTAAAGTTGTTTGTCTCCATCACTAATTCTCATGCAGACTGAGTGGCTGTCAGCTGTCAGAGAGAAGCTGTGAAGCTCTGGCCTCAGTTCTCAGCTCCCAGTCCTCCAGTCTGAGAGAGCTCGACCTGAGTGACAACAAGCTTCACGATTCAGGGATGAAGCTGGTCTCTGCTGGACTTCAGAGTCCACACTGCAGACTGGAGACTCTCAGGTAAGATCCATTCACAGCTTTCCTCATGTGATTTGACACGGCTCCCACAGCTCATCAAATATGGTATTCACAAATTTTTTTTATTTGCAAGACATTGTTGAGTGACACTCTCTCCCTCTTTCCCTCTCTCTGACACACACACACAATTCTCTCTCTCTCTCTCTCTCTCTCTCTCTCTCTCTCTCTCTCTCTCAACACACACACATGAGATAACACTGTGAGTCATGTTTCGGGTCTAAACACTAATGTATGAGAGTAGTGACAACCATCTTTCCTTCTCCAATTTCATTGCAGCAACGGCACGTTCCTGTAGGTTCTCCCTCTATAATATTCGTAAAATTCGCCCATTTTTAACATTAGCCGCAACACAACTCCTCGTCCAAGCACTTATCATATCCCGCCTTGATTACTGTAATGTCCTCCTCGCCGGTCTCCCTGCCTCCGCTACTCATCCCCTTCAACTAATCCAGAACGCTGCAGCCCGCCTGATCTTTAATCAACCAAAATTCTCCCATGTCACTCCCCTTTTTCCGTGACCTTCATTGGCTACCCATCTCAGCACGCATCAAATTCAAGACATTAGTACTGACCTTCAAGGCAGTTCACTCTACAGCTCCTCCATATCTACAATCCATGATCAAATTCCAAACCCCCCACCGTTACCTCCGCCCCTCCACCAGTGCAGGCCGTCTCGCCCCTCCGCCGCTCCATGGACCATATCGCTGCACTTCACGACTATTTACACACCTCGCACCAAAATGGTGGAATGAACTCCCCCCTGCAATCAGAACCACAGAAACACTACCCTCTTTCCGCAAAAAACTTAAAACACATCTTTTTACATCCCATCTGACTCCCTCCTGACTGACTTCTTCAGGCACCACTTTTTCTTGTTTTCTTTGTTTTTCTTTTCTTTGTTTTCTTTTCTGACTCCCCCCGACTGACTTTCCTCAGGCACCACCTTTTCTTTGTTTTTAAACAATGATTATTGGACTTGACAATTTGTCTCACCTGACTATAGCATGAATCAATTAATTAATTTATTATATGCTGTCTATTCATATTATTATTGCTGTTTATTATTATTGTTTATGCTGTCTGTTGTTGCTGGTTTGTACTGCTTTTCTATCAGTTTTTTATTGCTGTACTGTACATAATTTCTGTACGTCGCTTTGGATAAAAGCGTCTGCTAAATGCAAATAAAGTAAAGTAAAAGTAAAAGTAGTTCTGAACGTAAACTTACTTTGATGTCACATCAGTGATATATATTGAATATATTGAGATCCCGTGTCCACTCCGTTCTTGTGAGCATGACTGCTCACTACAGTGTGGCAGACTGTAGTGAAAAGCTTCTCCATCCGCTAAGTGGTTTCTACTTTAGCCGTGCGTGACGACCGCATGTTTTTGATCATTGTCAGTTCCTCCAAAACATACAACTGTTGCTGTTTTCCACCTATGAGTTTTGTTGCTTCCACACATGTATCTCAGTCAAAATAAAAGCTCTCTGCAGAGCCATGTCATTGTGACCTCATGACATTTCATATTACACACACACACACACACACACACACACACACACACACACACACACACACACACACACACACACACACACACACACACACACACACACACACAGGGCCCAGTTACACAAAGCTCCTTATGTAAAGATTTCCATTAGGGTCCGAGTTAAGGTGTCCATAAAATAGAATCGACTACACAAAACACCCTTAAATCTTCTCGATAAGGTTAAACATTTTAGGGAAAACATAAGCACAAGATTTAAGGGTGTTTTGTACGATTCTATTTTATGGACACCTTAACTCGGACACAAGTACAAAGTAACATTTGCTTTGTAGGCATAAACAAAAGTAAAATAAAACTAGAAAAGTGCACTCAGTAGAGTGCAGATCTCCACCAGGTGCTGCTACACCTCACCATGGCCAAACCCAAACCCAACTGCTAAGAAAACCACTTGCAAATTACAAGGCAACATTAACATTGTTTAAAGGTCCATTCAGCCATTTTGTGTTAAAATAGCCTAAATGTTAAATGGCTATATTCTGACAGCAATCACACATATAGTCCACCTCCCACTATCCAATCAGAGAAATGTTGACATTTTCTGGGAAACAGAAGGTCAGATCGCGATGGCTCTAAAGGACTATAATGTATTTTTTCTAGGGGTGCACCGATCACGTTTTTTGCCACCGATCACCGATTGCCGATCACCTATGAGAAATATCTGCCCAACCGATCATCGACCGATCACCGATTACCGATTACCGATCACCGATATATATATATATATATATTTATTTTGTAAGCAGCTATAGCAGTCTATTATAGAACAGTTTCCATTTTACATATAGGCCTACATTTCATGCATCAAATTGAAAGTGCAGCACATTTTCTTTTTTTTCTACATCAATATTTTATATTTTGTAGGCTAAAGGAAACTGCCAACATGATTTTTTGTGTGTGAGATAATTGGAGCACAAGACTGTGTTGAACTAAATGGCTAGTAGTTCAGTCCAGTTCCCTCAGTTCAGTTTATAAAATAACAAAACTCATTCCACTTCTGGATTTCCATGTTACCAGTTCAATGCAGTTCAGTTCACTCAACAAAAATACTCAATTTTCCGGGATTTCCCTGTTACACAAGAAAAATAACTTCGACCCAAGTTAACTATTTTATCGATTAAGCTAAAGCGGCTAAAGCTAACCGGAGCTATTAACGTTAGGAGGATACACGCAAATGTGAATCAAACACGGACTTAACAGCATGCAAATGCCTCGGTAGGTGAGAGGACTGGAGGTAACTTCTCTCTGCTGAGTCTGCTCATCACCAGCTGATGTGTGTGATTCAAAGACGCAAGGGGTGTGGGGACCTCCTAAATCTATGGATTTTGGTACGAGAGACAGAACGAGAGCGAGACCCTGATTGGATGATGTTGCAAAAAATGTGCCTCGCGACCTGCTTGGAGCACTGTGCCACTACGCTCTCTCAGCCACTACTGTAAAACACCCACCCTCCCTCGCTCCGGGGGAAAAATGCCGGCGATTGAGCCAGAAACACAGTCTGAATGAAATTGAATGTAACGTTCCCAATTCTATGTATTACATTCTAAAAACTTAACGGCAACATTTTGGAAGGCTAAGCCACACAACTAGCTCGTTGTAATCTAACATCATGCTTCAAAAGATGGAGAACTGGCTGTGTTACGACGATGAGGATGCAAAACATGTAATTTGCATGTTTCGTTCCACCCATGTTTCGTCCGCGCTGCCAAATTCAATGGAATGAAACGAATCTTGTAGCCTATGTTGGACGTAGTGAAGTGTTTTTGATTGATTTGTTCATCGGACTCAAAACGGTCTCCGCTGATAAGACACAGAGATCTCTGTTACAGGCAGGCGCTACGCCTCCTCCTGACCAGTTTTAAACATTAAAACACCTGTGGCGGCTTATATATGTAACAATCATTCAATTTAGCTGCTGGGTGCGCCTTGGAAAGTACGGCTGAGAAAGCAAAGCGTGTGCTTTGCAACACAATGATATAAACGTTAGAGCACAATATGAAAGTTAAACGATGGACATTGAAGACATGAAAATGGGCTGCCTCATGTTTCTCACGTGCAGCATGATCGGCTATGCGATCGGCAACATTAAAGGAATATCGGAAACAGCAGATCACATATTTGAGGTCCAAATCGGCCGATACAGATTGCGTGCCGATCGATCGGTGCACCCCTAATTTTTTCACAATTGTGAATTGAGACTGTCTGCCACAGCTGTCAATCATCCCTTTGTATATCAAATAACTACTTAAAAACAAACTGATCAGAAACATGACCACTTGAACCTGCAACGATCTAAAATGATAGAAACCACCTTTGGGAAATAATATCTGATGTGTACGTTGATTGTTTAGTTTGGCTCATTTTTATTCGATTGACAGACACACAGTCAATCAATTATTGACGGTAGATAAAAATGTCCAAAAATATGTCCATAAAAACACCCTTAAATCTTCTCCATAAGGTTAAACATTTTAGGGAAAACAAAAGCACAAGATTTAAGGGTGTTTTGTACAGCAAATTCTATTTTATGGACACCTTAACTCTGACTCTGAGGGAAATCTTAACCTAAGGTGCTTTGTGCAACTGGGCCCTGACCTTTAGGGGTGCTCCCCCTAAAGCCCCCCCGCCCCCCACACACACACACACACGCACACACACACACGCGCACACGCACACACACACACACACACACACACACACACACACACGCGCACACGCACACACACACACACACACACACACACACACACACACACACACACACACACACAGAAGTACATCGTAAAGTAAAATGGATCAGGTGCATTTTGAGGGCAAAATGAAGAGGCTACATCTATGAAGAACTACACACATCACATTCAGGGTTCTTGCACTATTTCCAAAGTCAAATTTAATGCTTTTTAAGACTTTTTAAGACCTCAACAACCATAATTTAAGACCCCAAAATAAATTATTTAATAGAAAATAGGGCTTGAGATCATATCTGGCTATTTTTAGGCTGAATGGCATATCACAGTTATCAGTATTATTATTATGGTTGTTAAAATGTGCTGAAAATGTTCAAAAACACTCACTCACTCTAATGTCATTAATATCTTCTTTTCTGTTCTGTGGCTCTACAATGATGAAAAAAATATTGGCTCCCTATATATATATTCAGCATACAGGTTACACTTATGGTAGAATACTGCTTGCTTAAATACAATGGCCCATCTATACCAAAATCACTTCCAGGGGAGAACACAAGTATAAGTAACATTTGCTTTGTAGGCATAAACACAAGTAAAAAAAAAACTAGAAAAGTGCACTCAGTAGAGTGCAGATCTCCACCAGGTGCTGCTACACCTCACCATGCCCGAACCCAAACCCAACTGCGAAGAAAACCACTTTCAGATTACAAGGCAACATTAACATTGTTTAAAGGTCCATTCAGCGATGTTTTTGTGTTAAAATAGCCTAAATGTTAAATGGCTCTATATTCTGACAGCAATCACTGAAATAGAGTGTTTGGTCAGTAACTCCAAACCCCCCGCTGTACTCTGTCTCTCTCCTGTAGACATATAGTCCACCTCCCACTATCCAATCAGAGAAATGTTGACATTTTCTGGGAAACAGAAGGTCAGATAGCGATGGCTCTAAAGGACTATAATGTATTTTTTCACCTCGAATCCAACAGTGCCACCCATGAGTAGGCAGGGCTACAGGAGAGAGACAGCATACAGCGGGCGGTTGGGAGTCTATGGAATTACAAAGTTCCTGTAATAACATAGCAGACTATTACATAGTTCCTGCATTTAGCCTTTTCAAGGGTATCTTTTCTAATTCAGTTGCACAGATATTGTGATGTATGGTAAATAAATCTTGCAATGTATCGAGTATGGCAGAATCACCATATTGTGATACCATCATTATCGTGGGCAACGTATCGTGATAGTATCATATCGTGAGTTGTAACGTGTCCTCCTTTTTGGTGTTATGGAAATGGCCACCCTATGTAGGTTACATAGGGTTTACTGGGCAGCCCAGGTATGCCTCTCAGTCTGGGGCTCTAACTAATGTTAGCCAGGCTGCCTGGTCTCTTCTGTATATCCTCACAACAGCTACGAGGAGAGGAGCTTGTGAACAACATCCCCACAGTCAAAGCACTTCTCTGAGATATCCATTATAAAAGACTCATGGACGGTTTCGTTGTAAAGCCCATGCTCACTTCTTGGATAAGCGATGACAATTTCAGAAAGATCAGAGCGTCGGTTCCAGAGTTATTCAAGAAAATCTGGCAGGCTTAATTTGCATTTTCTCCCCATCATGCAATTCTGACCCTCTTAGAGACACAAAACCCTGAGTGAAACACATCTCTCAGAATCACCCCCCTGGCCGTTTGGGCATTCAGACATCTGCCTCCATTGGTCAAGGCCAGCCCAGACCTCCTATCTCATTTATTACATGCTTTATAA